>NW_004524603.1:19533539-19534867 GCF_000260255.1 Octodon degus | reverse complement strand
GTGGTGGGGGGTGGCCCAAGGGGGTGGGAGAGGGTCCAGCCCACGCTGCGCCTGGGCTGGGACTGGTCCCACCAGCTCAGGTTAGCAGGAAGCTCTCTGCACACTCACCGGACCTGGGCTAGGACTGGGTCTAGGGGTTCCCGGAACTCGGCATAAATTCCTACTCAGCAGGCGTGGTGGTTCAGGTACTGCGGAGTGGTGGTGGGCAGCCAAAGGGGGTGGGAGAGGGTCCTGCCCACGCTGCACCTGGGCTAGGACTAGGTCTCCAACCCTAGATGTTGAAGGAACCACCACACTGATTCTCATAATGGTTGTACCATTCTGCACCCCCTCCAAAAGTGGAAAAGGTTCATTTTTTCCCCACAGTCCCTCCAGCATTTGTTATTGGCTGACTTCTTGATTGTAGCCATTCTTTCTTGTGTGAGATGGTATCTCAGTGTTGTTTTAATTTGCCTTTCTCAAGTGCCCAATAATGTTGAACAGTATTTCATATATTTACTCACCGTTTGGATTACTTCATCTGAAAAGTGTATATACATCTCAGATGCCTACTTTTGGATTGGGTCTTTGAATTTGGAGGCCTTGATTTCTTTCAGCTCGTCATATATTCTAAACAAAAGGCTTTCATTGGAGGAACATTTATCTATGTTTTCCAAGATTTTTTTTTTCTCAGTTGGAGGAGATTTCCTTTAAAGTGCAAAAAGTCTTGAAAAGATGAGGACCTGTTGTTGATTCTTTGAAGTATTTACTGTTCAGCTCGGTTTCTGTTTATGAATTCTCTACCTATCCATATGTCTTTAAAATTTCTATAGAAATTTTCCTCAGGATATTTATTGGTTCTGTTTTAATATTGAAATATTTGATCCATTTTGACTCTAGTTTATTGCATGTTGAGAGACATGAATCTAACTTATTTTATCCTTTGGCATACGGAAAGCCAATTTTTCCAGTACCATTTTTTAAAGAGCCTATATTCCTTCCAGTGAATATGTTTGGCTCCTTTATCAAATGTAAGGTAACTGAGTATTTTTGCAGTTGTGTCTGCTTCTTCTAATCTGCTCCATTCATCTTCAAGTCTGTCTCTATGATAGTAACATGCTGATTTTATTCCAGTAGCTTTATAGTATAATTTCAGGTCAAGGATTTTGATATCTCCTGCCCTTCCTTGTTTTCCCAGGACTGCTTTTGATACTGTGGGTCACTTATGATTAAAATGAATTTGAGGAAAGTTTCCTCCAGCTCTGTGTGGTATATTAATGGTATTTTAATTGGGGTTGCATTGTATGTGTATAACAACTTTGGGAGTATTGCCATTTTAACAATGTTGG
>NW_004524603.1:19475038-19533258 GCF_000260255.1 Octodon degus | reverse complement strand
CCAAACCTTATTCCTTTTCTTTCTTTCTCTTGTCTAATTGTTCTGGCTTATATTTCTGGAACTACATTGAATAGGAGTGGAGACAATGGATATCCTTGTCTTGTTCCTGATTTTAAAGTGAAGGACTTTATTTTTTTCCCATTTAATATGATGTCTACTGTTGGGTTTCTCATTGATGGCTTTTATTAGATTGAGATAAAAATTATCTATTCCAATTTTCTGTAGGTTTTTTTTTTTATCATGACTGAGTGTTGGACTGTGTCAAAAATTTTTCTTCATCTATTAAGAAGATAGTGTAGTTTTTATTCTTGGTTCCATTGATGTAGTATATTACATTTATTCTTGTAGAATTCTGCTGTGACTACGTTGAAACATCCGTGCATTCCTGCAATGAATCCCACTTAGTCATGATGTATAATCTTGTTGGTAATTTGCGGAATTCTGTTTGTTAGTATTTTATTGAGGACTTTTGTATCTATATTCATTAGAAAGATTGGCCTGGCATTTTCTTTTTTCTTTCTTTTTTCTTTTTCATTTTCTTTTCTTTTCTTTCTTTCTTTCTTTCTTTTTTTTTTTTTCAGAACCGGGGCTTGAACTCAGGTCCTTGAGCTTGCCAGGCAAACACTTTTTCTACTGAGACATCTCCCCAGCCCCTGAAGTTTTCTTTTTTAGTTGGATCTTTCTCTGGTTTTTGAATCAGAGAAATACCTGCCTCTAGGATGGTATTTGGGATTATTTCTTCCCTTTCAATTTCACTGAAGAGTTCGAGAAAGTTGGCATTAAATCCTCTCTAATTTTCTTGTAGAATTCTGCTATGAATACATTGTGACCTGGCTTTTCTTTGTTGGTAGGTTTTTAGTTACAGTTTGAATTTTGTTTCCCATTACTGGGTTATTCAGAATATATATATATATATCTTTTTGCCTCAGCTTTGGCATTTCATATGTATCCAGGAAATTGTTCATTTTCTCTGTGTTTTCCAAGCTTGAGAAGAAAGATTTTGGAAATAGGTATTGATGGTCTTCTGAATTTCTCTAGGGATTGCAGTGATTTTTATTTATTTATTTATTATTTATTTATCATTTTTGCTTTTTAAAGATAACACAAATTAGAATTATACAGGAGATATCAGAAAAAAGTGATACATAATTTCACTTAACAAAATAATATGAATTTCACAGTATTTGTTGCAAGACAAGCTCTTTTCATTTCCTATTGCATGAATTCGGGTATTTTATTTTCTTTATTGATGAGGTTGACTAGGGGTATATCAATTTTATTTATTCTTTCAAAGAACCAACTCTTTGATTCATTTATTTTTTGTATTGTTTTCTTCATCTCCATTGCATTAATTTGTACTCTAATTTTTATAATTTCCCGCCTTATTTGGGCTTTAGGCTTGACTTGCTCTTCTTTTTCTAGGAGACTGAGGTATAGCGCAAGATCATTTATTCAGGCTTGTTTTGTTTTCCTAATGTGTGAATTTACCAGTCTAAGTTTTCCTCTTAAGACAGCTTTCCTCATGTCCCACAGATTTCCGTAAATTGTATTAGCATTTTCATTTCATTGTAAATACTTTTTAATCTCATCTTTAATTTCATCTGTGACCAATGATTGTTTAGGAGGTTGTTATTTAATTTACATGTGTTGATGGTGTTTTTGTAGTTTCTTTTGTCAATAATTTCCATTTTCATTCCACTGTGATCAGATAGTATGTGAGCAATAATTTCAATTCCTTTCTATTTAACCAAGAATGCTCTCTGTGGTAGTGTGTGGTCTGTTTTGTACAATATCTTGTGTGTAGCAGAGATGGATGTGTATTTTGTTATTGCTGAGTGCAACACTCTGTAAAGGCTGAATAAGTTGATTTTTGTCAAAGGCTAGATTTAGTTCTATTATCTTTGCTGACTTTTTACCTAGTTGATCTATTCTTTGTAACAGTGGTGTATTAAAGTCCCTCATCACAATTGTATTATTGCTGTTTTGATTTTTTATGTGTGTTAAAATTTGTCTTATGTAGGTGGCTGCTCCTACTTTGGGTACATATACATTTATATTTGTTATCTCTTCCTCTTGCATTTTCCCCTTAACAAGTGTGTTGTGACCATTTTATCTCTTGGAATGACTTTTGCTTTGAAGTTGATATTGTCACCAACCAGAAAAGCTACCACTGCTTTTTCTGATTTCCTGTGGCATGGAGATTTATTTTCCATCCTTTGACTTTTAGTCTGTGAATTTCCTTTTGAAAGTTAAATACCTTTCTTTCTTTCTTTTATTCTTTCTTTCTTTTTTTCTTTCTTTCTTTCTTTTTGCAGTACTGGAGATTGAACTCAGGATCCTGCACTTGCCAGGCAAGTACTTATGCTACTGAGCTGTCTCCCTGGCCCCTAAATGTGTTTCTTGTATGTAACATATTGTTGGATTTTATTTTTTAATTCACTCTGCTAGTCTATTTCTTTTAATTGGTGAATTGAGGTCATTTAAATTGAGTGTTATGAGGGCCAGTCAAATAGCTTAGCAGATTAAAGCACCTCAAGCAGGCTCAGGGCCCAGGGGTTCGATCCCTGGGCCTGCTGTGCTGGCCCTACATCTGGGGCACGCTGAAATTGCAATTGAGACTGGGCGTGGTGATGCGCTCCCATAATCCTAGCTCTTGGGAGGCTGTAAACAAGTGAATCACTATGAGTCTAATCTACTAGTGAGATCCTTAACAATTCCCTAAAAATACAAAAAAATAAAAAAATAAAAAATAAAATTGAGCATTATGACTGATGTACATTGTCTTATCTTGGTCATGTTATTTTCCTGTTGTAGGTTCTGTATTTTTTTCCTTTTTAATTACTTGTTCTGTTTGGTGGCTCCTTTCTGTTATTATTGAAGATGTGGTCGTTTCTGTCTCTTTCTAGAATATCTGTAAGTACTCTTTTACATTTGGTTTGTCGGTCATGAATTTCCTCAGTTGTTCTTTATCATGGAAAGATCTAATCTCACCACTGAATTTGATAGTTTTACATGGTACATTGATCTAGTATGGAAGTTATTTTCTTTCAGGACCTAAAATGCTTCACTCCAAGCTTTTGCTGACTTGATGATTTGTGTTGAGAAATCTGCCATGATTCTGATGGGCTTTCCATTGTAAGCGATCTGCTTCTTCTCTCTATCAGCTTTTACTATTCTATTCTTTTGTTCAGTTTCTGAGATCTTGATTATTATATGCTTAGGTGTACACTTATTTTGATTATTGCTGTTTGGAGTTCTATAGGCCTCACTTATGTCAGGTTCTTTTCTCATGTTTGGAAAACTTTTTGCTAGTACTTCTTTAAATAGTCTTTTATGTCATTTGTGCTGTTTCCTACATCATTGACACCTATTATTCTCATAGAATTTTTCTTTGTGTCATCTTGTTACAGCTGAAATGTTACTTCTGGGTTCCTTGTTAGTTATAAAAGATCTTCCCTTTCACATTCATTAGCTGGGCCACTGTCTTCAAGGTCTGAAAATCTATCTTCAGTTTCATTCAAGCAGTTTTGGATGCTTTCAATGGAGTTCTTAATTTCCTGGGTATCTGTGTAAATCTGTTCCATGCATTCTCATTTTATTTGCATTGTTCATTCAGTTTTTGCCTCGTTTTTCTATTCTCTATTTTTAAATCAATGTCTTTAGCTGTGCTAAGCAGTTATTTCACAATTGTTTTCATTTCATTTTTGACCTGAAATATTTATCTTATTTTTTTCTCTCAATTGATGGACTTGTTTTTTTTACTTTAGTAACTATCATTTCAGAATTTTCCATTAAAGTTTAAAATATCTATGGTTGTTAGAAAATAGTAGCTCCATGTTATGTCTAAGGTGTTTGATATTCAGACAGACAGTGATATTAAGTTCAACTGCCTTTATTACAGGGTAATAATATCATTAAGTTTCACTTCTGGATATTTAACAACTAAAGTTTGCAGATAAAAATTAAAGAAGTAGAGAGGCTACAGGGATAGCCAACATTTTGGTCCTAGCCCTTCAAAGTCAATGAGGACTCAGGACATAAGAGAACCTGTGTTGTGACATTCTGTAACCCAATGGTGTCCCAAATTTTCTGATCAAGGAAATTATGGGATCACAGAGGAAAGTGATCAACAATGTATAGTGTGCCTAAGGAGAGTCACCTGGAGAGAGAGAAAAAAATCTCTCAGGCTTTCACAGAGAGAAAATTAGTCAAGCAATGGCCGTGACTCATCCAGATGACTGACACTGAAAAAAGATCTACAAGGTTTTGTACATGGCTTCAGGGTTAACCCTGAGGGGATTTGACTGACCTTGTCAGATAGAAAGTTATATTTTTTGTTATATAGGTCTTTCTTTAACTTGGTCTTTACTATCCAGCAGAAAAATATAACTGCAAGGTATAAAAGGTAATGCCATATTAATATGCTGAGCTATAAAAGGTTCAAGTCAACAAATTCTAACAATTGCTAGTTCTGCTGATAACTCTCTACTATTATGGACTATTGGACTATATTGGGTTATTTTGCTGAATTCAAGTTCCTACAATATTTGAACTGGAAACAAGTATGAAAAGTCCTTTTAAAGACTTCTCCAAATATAGCTTCTCTAGCAGCAATGGAACACCTATCTCTGACAAAACAAAACAAAAAAGGGGAATATAAATAAAGGGCCATTTTGTAGTGAAAAATATATGTATATACAAAATAGTTAGGATAGATATACAGCTACTTTTTCTTAGTTCAGTGAGAACAAAGATTTGTACAAATAATGTTTAGACAAGATACCATGTCTGCATCTTGTCTTCTGAACAACCATTATGAAGACAACAATATTCAATGTATTAATTATTGTAAATGCCCTACTGACCTGTTTTTAAACTGTTTCAGTGCTATTTTTTCTCATTAAAATGAATAACTTTTTTTTTTTTAAAAAAGAAATTTCCAGTGCGTTGTTTCCAAGATCTTCTATGTATTTGTATCCTGGGTTTGTTCTGGGTTGACTGGAGGATTGAGATTACCTTTTGCTCCTGCATTTTGATATTTTTGAATCTCCCATTATTAACCCAGACTTAGCAGTGGTGGGAAGATTGTGAGGAATGTGTAGTATTTGCACTACAGTGGAAAGTATGCGGGACTCACCTTGGCCCTCACTACTAGTGAGGATAACTGATTGATACTCAACAAAGTTTATGTGTTGGTGGTGGGTGTTGGACAGATTCACCAAGATCCCATGTGCTGCCCAGAATCCTCCTAACGTCTTATAAGGTTGGACCACTGCCAGCATAAGCCTACTCCTGCAAGATGGAATTCAAGGGACACAGCTCACCAGAGTCCCATAGACTTCCCTGAGTCCTCCTAAGTTCTTAAATGGATGGACCAGGTACCAGGAAATCTCCACACTTGAGTACATTGATCTAACATATTGTAGCTCTCCAGAATCCTGTGAGCTGCTTAGGGTCCTCCTACATTCTCAAAAAGTTGGATGAGCACCAGCATCAGCTCCATCCCTGCATGCTAGAGTCTAAGGTCAGAGCTCACCAGAGTCTCACAAGCAGCTTAGAGTCTTCCACATTTCTTAAATGGCACCAGGAAAGCTCCACACCTGCAAACGCTGATCCCACAGATCTCAGCTCTCCAGAGTCCTGCCAACTTATTGCTTTTGACAAATTTAATAAAGCAAATTAAACAAGGATGGAACTTGGTAAAGAATGTGGAGATACCTTTTTATTATTTTTAATTATTCTATAAATCTAGAATGATTTAAGAAAAACAAGTTTATTAAAAAACTGACTTATTAAAAATAAATAGTTTTAAACATAGATAAATACCATTCAATTATTAGAATATTGAATGGAAAAACACAACATGAAAAAACAGGCTATGTAAAATGAAAAGGACAAAGATGTATGAAATCTTAATAGAATATTCTTGATCTACTTCTAGGTTCCTACTGAATTTTCCTACTTCTTTCCATTTTTCAATGCTTCTCTTTGACAATCTTTTGAGTTATTTCTGGGATTTTCATTTCACTTAGAAAGAAGGTCCAGGGAGAAATGAATTATACTACCTTGCTTTCACTGGAAATTGCATTTATTTTTGAGGTTCACAGAGAGCTTGGTTACTAAGTCTATTCCCTTGTCATGAGCTTCCCTGGATCCCTGAAGCTCCTCAAGGTTGACAGTCTTCCTGCTCTGAACCAGAGAGTACCAGAACCAGCTCCCCTTACCAGAGAGTTTCTGAGTTCAGCATCATGTGCTCTTAGTAAGTATTTATAAGCTATTTTATGCTAATTCATTACTTATGAGTGAACTCACTCTAGGAACATACAGAAGGTGAAAAATTGCTCAAACAGTCTCTTTGACAGTTTTTCTCTCACTTGTAGCCACGGAAATATTTCCTGTATTGCCTTATTTTGATTTTTTCTGCACTTTCACGGGTATAACTTAGTGTCATAGTTCTAATTTCTTTTAATTTTATTCAGTGAGTTAAGTCACCATGTGTATATGTGTGCAAATGTTTTAACTGAGCTCATGCTACTAGAAGGGGAGTGACTATAACTATTTTGACTTATTACTTTCTGTATGGTTATGATAATCAAACATTCAATAAGGAAGAATAAAAGCACTGTAGGTGGTATAAATGAGCAGGAGCAAGAGCTTTTAAAAATCGCTTCCAAATAGAGAATCCTTCCCTCCTTCCCCTCTCTTTGTCCCACTCCACCCACGTCCTTCCCCTACTTTTAGTCTGTTCCTAAACCAGGAAGTAAAAGTCATGTGTGGGAAGGGGTGGGGAGTGTGTATGTGTAACCAACAAAGGAATTTATTCTTTTGATGAATCATAATGATTGTACTATAATCATAGCTTCCCACAGATAGTCCTGAATTCCTATGCAAGGCAAAAGGGCTAGATGGCTCCTTCCTTCAGCCTTTCAAGTAAAATGATATAATCAGAAAATTAGAGCTATAAAGAGCCTTGTGCTCATCAAATTCAAGTCACTCATTTTCAAAAGAGAAATGGAGTATTAGAATGAGATGAAAATCATTCAAGTTCATGTACTTGTGAGAGGTGAAGTAGAGTTAGGATTCATATTTTCCAGTTCACAATACAGTGTTCTTTTTATAATATCAGGTTGTTTTATTTTAGCTATGTCCATTGAGCATCATTGTACTTTTATATGTGATATTCGGAAAGGCCTGGAGTGGATGAGGGGCTGTTATACTGTAGCTTAGTGCTCTACAGAAAAATAAATACCCAAATGAATGAATGGTTGTCATAGTAACACCTATAACACCTTGAAATATACATATACAACAAAGCACGTGTTACTTTTCTTGTTGATGAGAAAAAATACTTGACCCTGAAAAGGAAGGGAGGAGAAGTGTACTTTGCTCAGTTCATGGAGGTTTCAGTCCACAGTCAGCTAGCTCCAAGGCATCGTGTGATTTGCAGAGGAGCAACAGTTCATGGTAGAGGAAGACAACAAAAGCAGTAACAGCAAAAAGAAGAGGAAAGAAAGCCTCATTTGGTCTCTTATACTGTAAGCAGGACACCTGCTCTCAATGGTGTAGCACTCACAGCAACTCTGTGCCCTCCTCTTGCACAGGATCAGGATGTTTACAAAGTGAGAACCTGGGACGTTTTGCTGAGTTGCTTAGTTAAATTTGAAAACTTCTCAAATTTACACAATGAATCACCCATCTTACATCCTAGAGCTTAAACAGCCATTCTAGGGCACGTCCTTTACATCCTAGGATGTGGAACTGCTGAATCACTTAGTTAAGCTTCTAAACTTCTCAAGCTGACACAATGTATCAACTGTTACAATATACTTAGTAGCAACGTGAAACACATATTCAGCTTTTATGATTTCTGATACTGGTTCTTTCTGAAATCTCACTTCTATTTCAACTTCATCTTTGCATATAATGAGAGAGCCTTATTGGAGCTGTAGGGACATCACAATCTCACTATGAAAAGTCTTTCTGTTGGAATGAGGTAGAGTGACTAAGAACTTAAGTCCAAATACTTGAGTGCAAAGAAGAATCCAGTTGTCAGAATAAGTGAAGGCCCTCATTTTCCTAGGCACCATAACTGAACAGGAGCCCTGCTATTCAGAAAATGCTCTCAAAATACGTTTGAATGGACTTTCCAGTGAATATTTCTAATAATCAAGATGTTTTTGTAGCCAGGTGCACTGGTATTTACAGCTATGTGTGAAGCAGGAGCATTAAATTTGAGGCCAGTATGAACTGCACAGCAAGACCCTGTCTCAGAAAGAAGGAAAAAAAAGAGTGTTTTATTCCAGAATTTGTATATTAGACCAAAAAACTAATCCAGATGTTATCAGACTAATAGGCAGTAATAAAGACAGTGGTTCCAGGATCTGTTAGATTAAATACAGATAAGAAGTAAGTTGAAACCTGACCTCTAAATAGGTGGAAATCTCACCTCTTGGCCCCTGCATAGTACCTAGAAGAGGTATAATAAATAATATTAATGGATAAATTATCTGTTGTACAGCTAGGGAAAACAGAAATGTACAAGACCAAACCCTTATCGTTTATTGCTATAGGGATCTGATTATAGTCTTGCCAAATAGGAAAAAACATAGTTGAATGTGGCTAAATTAATGTGAACATAGACAAAGTTTAATTTTCAGTCAATGTATGACTATAGACTGTTTGCCTTATCATATGAAGTGAAAGGAACTATAAAAATCAAGAGATCAAGATGTTTGGATGGAGTTTTGGAAATGATTAAATTAAATCTATATAAAAATGTTTCAAATGAGCAAGTCCTAATGAAGGGTATATTTTCATGGTGATGGAGAAAAATTTTAGAAAAAAATTAGTTTTCACTGCTATCTGCATATGCAGCTATGGAGGTATTTGAAAAGCTGTTGAAAGTTTAGTTTAAAAAGAAAATTCAATACAGTCATTATAACTATTCAAATCATTTGATAGGTCATCATGAAATAAGGAGATCAGCTGTACTGAAGATAGCACAGAAAGTACATCTTGGATCAGCGAGGGACATTAAATGGGAGAATATTACATGCACCAAAGGAAAATGTTTCTTTTTTTGGGGGAAGGGGTGATGTTCTGGGAATCAAACTTAAGTTCTTGTGCTTACCAGGAAACCACTATGCCACTGAGTTAATTCCTTTCAAAAAAAAAAGTTATGAACATCTAGAGCTATTCAAAATTATAATAGCTTTGGTTCCTGGTTCACACTTATCATCGTATGAACAAATGTAGACTAATATCTAAATGAAAGCAGAATAGGAGAAATTCAGATGTCGAAAGAATTCATAACTATAAAGTCCTTAATGTGCTTCTACACACTGTGCTGAAATGCAGCAAGCTATAATTTGGTGATGCTCTTAGGGCCGGCATGTTAGTAAGCACTAGGAATTGAACAGGGTCCTACCCACTCTTTGGGACAGCAAATCCAAGAACAGCAGCTCACTGTCTCTGGACATGTTTGGCATGTACTTATTTCCTCAGGTAAGCCACACTAGCTTGTATTTAGATGAATACACACACAGTGTATTATTGCTTATAATGAAAAAAAATGAGATCACTGTGAGTGGGTATAACAAATACTTGCTATATAAATCACATTCTTGGTGGGGAACCAAATCCATTCTAGATAGTTCAAATTAAGAGATTTAGAAGGAAGGGATAACAATTTACAGCACTTTGGGCAACATTGAGGTAACCAGTAAAAAACTCTGAGACTATTAGTAGTTGAGAAATATTAATATTCTGGGAACCAATGAGACCTCAAAAGAGAGGCTCTCCTCCTTCATGGCTATATTGATTACAGCTGTTACTCTAATGACATAAGAACCCCTCTCCACTTTCCTCTCACCCTATGAACTCTGTACCAATTCCAGGAAGAAGGTACCCAGTACAAGGCAGGAAACATCATAGGACTATCCAGCAAGGCTACTGTACATAATGATTGAAGTGTGGCTCTTGCCATAACACATATCCCCAGATACAAATTCTAGATTTCATTTTGGGTTTTCTTGATTATTTTAATTTTGTTGTTGTTTTGTGAGTTGTTCAAAGACAAATTTTCCATTGCATCATCTCTTGTATTTAATGAACAGTTCATTTCCAAACATTTACATCTTTCTTCATAATTTTGCTCTATGTTGTCTTCCCTTTTGTTTTCATATAAAAAGATCTTCCTTCGCAATAGTTCTCCTTACATGTATCTCCAAATGCTGTAAATCTGACAATATTTTTCAGGTTTTATATTGCTCATGCGAGTTACCTAGTAATTCACAGATGGCTTAACAAATGATATGAAGAGATAATTGCAGTAATGTAGGAGACAGGCAGGAAGGTAAAATTCAAGTGCAGTATCAGAATAGCAAGTGAAAACCAGCTGCAGGTTTAGAGAGAAGGAAAGAAGAAAGAGGAGGAGGAGAAGGAGAAGGAGAAGGAGAAGGAGAAGGAGAAGGAGAGGAGAAGAGGAAAAGGGAGAAGAGAGAAGAGGAGAGGAGAGGAGAGGAGAGGAGAGAGAGAGAGAGGAAGAGAAGAGAAGAGAAGAGAAGAGAAGAGAAGAGAAGAGAAGAGAAGAGAAGAGAAGAGAAGAGAAGAGAAGCTGGTTCCCAGATGTCTTAATCAATGGCATCATTACTGGGACATAGGGGGATGTTAATGGATGTAAGAAAGTAATATTAGTTTTAATATTTGAACATTGAGGTGAATGCAAATCAAATACTATCTTAAGCCTTTGATGGCAGCTTTTACAAATATGCATTTTTGAAAAAGGCATACATATATATTCAAGTCTTTTGAAGTCTCTATTACTGATTTCTAGAGATTCCTTATGTTTTGAATTAAATGCTTAGTTTCTTACACTCTGCTTCCCTCTATACAGTGACCCTCATTTTTCCTCTTGTCTTAATTCCTAAATTCATCATCTAAGCATTAACACGTAGTGTTTATAGTTACAAGGCTTCTAGGTTACTGTAAAATACATCAGTTATGTAAAATATGATGGTTACTGAAGATTGCACAATGAGAAGTGAATTTCAGAAAGAAATAAAATATCATATGTTCATAGATAATTTCAACACATTAAAATTGATAGTTTGCCAAATAAATCATTTCAACCAAGTCATTCAAGCTTAACTCTGGGAAGAACACATACTGAAGTGCACCTAAAAAGTAGAAGAACATGCTTCAAATATACATGAAACTCAAATGCAGAGAGATATAGAGAATCTTTCTATAATACTTGATATAATGCCCTAGAATCCGAAGATATCTACAGTATGTAAATAGTGTTAGAAATCTTGTGAAAGTAGTAACAGTTGCAGTAGGAAAGAGTCCTTTAGGGAAACACACACACACACACACACACACACACACACACACACACGCATGCATGCACACACACACACACGACTAGAGGTGGAAATCAAGAAATGAAGATCTTAATTCTCAGATGCAAAGACTGGAAATGCTGATTTGATTTCTTCTTTTTTTTTTCGGAACCGGGGATTGAACTCAGGCCCTTGTGCTTGCCAGTGAAGTGCTTATTCCACTGAGCCATCTCCCTGGCTTCTGTTGATTTGAAAGTTATGTGCTTGGAGGGAGCTGTGTCATGTCATGGGAACTTGTGATTGTTTTCTGAAATGACCACTGAAGAAAAAGAATTTTCTACCAGAATTTTGATCCAATCATGTGTATTGTCCATATTCTTTCACTCTTACCTGAATGCATCAATAGAAATAATGCATAAATTTTTTTATTTTGAAGAAGCAGTTATTGAACTCAGGCCCTTGCGCTTGTCAGGCAAGTGCTTATTCTACTGAGCCATCTCCCCAGCCCAATGCATAACAAAATTTCTAGTTTGCACATAGACTGCAAAACCATAGACAATAAGAATGTTAGTGACACTAATGTCATGGTATTCTTTTATCTTTCTTTGTTATTAAAGAGATGTAATGTTTTCAACATTGTACAGCTGGAAATACTGATGAGTGAGCCTTAAATTAAGACAAGTAAGGAATTAGTTCTATAATTGCACTGCATGTCTGTGTGGGCTTGCTTTTCAAATGGCGGGACAGAGAAGTGGAGCACTAGGTATTTGCTGAGATAAGAAAAGAAAGCTGATTTTAAGAAAACAAGTCAGCAATAATTTTCTCAGCTTAGTACTACAAAAGAGGCACATATGTAGAATAATATATGTTATCAAACAAGACCTGCATAGATGTCCTTTGAGTCTGTTCCTAAACAATAAGTTTTATGTGTGTATAAGTAAAAGCCTACAAATCAGGCAAAGAATGCTGGAGAAACAGAAAACATAACAATTCCCAGAACAACGAGGGTGGATACACACAGTCAAGTGTATCCACGTTTGAGAAGCCTATGGGAACATCAAGGCATTCGTCAAAAATCAAGATGGTAATACCTTACTTTACAGTTAAAATAACATTGGGGTTAAAGCTCTAAAGCTTTTTTCCAAATAAAGCTAGAAAAGAAGTGACTTTAGATGCAACACAATTACCAGCCAAAATAAAATTTTATATACTACAATGAAAAACAATGCAATCCAGATGTTCAACAGTGCAATATCTATAACTCAGTATCAAATAATATCAGTAGAGATGTAATGAAGTAGAAAAATATGACCTACAATCAGGAAAAATTCAGGCGACATAAATAGATTCAGAAAGGAGAGAAATAGACTGGGGAAGCATGAGGTTCTGAGTTTGATTTCTGGTAGAAAGGAAGAAAGAAAAGAAAAGAAACAAGAAAGGAAAGAGAGAAATAAAATAATTCACAGATGAGGACTAGAAAATTTTGTAATATATATCATTAATATTAAAGAAACATATAAACATGGCATCAAAAGAAATGGAAGAGTCACAAAAAGTGACAAATACTGCTTTTAGTGATCAAAAATGTAGTTTTCAACATAAAGAAATGCACTGGATCAACCTGGTGGCATAGTAGATATGTCACAAGAAAACAAAAAAAAAAATCCAAACATAGCAAATAGAAATGAAGATGCAGAAGAACAAAATGAACGTGAGAAACAGAACAGACTTGGTGGAAAATATCAACAACTGGTCTAAATAAAATACTGGAATTGTACAGATGAAGGTAAAATACTTGAAGAATTACTGACTGCAATTTTAGTGTTGTATGGGAACCCTAAGCCACAGATCTATGACCTTCAAGGAAACACCACCAGCAGAATAGGCACAGAGTTGCAGCCCGGAATTGCTGAGATACCAGTGATAAAGAAAACACTGCGAGAAACTGCCAGACACAAAATTGGTACAAGCTCTTTATCAGAAATGCAAGCCATAAAACAAGGGAGCAACATCTTTCATACAATGAGAAAAAGAAAGAAAAGGAAAAAAAAAAAAAACCTGTCAACTGGAAATTCTACATTTGGTGAAAATATCCTTCCAAAATGAAGACAAAGTACCTTCTTAGACACAGATATGAAAGAATGTGTTGCCAGAAGGCATCCTAGCGCATTTAGAAATCAGTACAAAGATGTGACTAGGCAGGAGGCATCGTTTTTGTTTTACTTTGTTTTTTAAGACAGAAAAATGTAGATCTTAGAAATGACCAAAACAACATGTTCTCTGATAAAAAGCTATAGAATGGGTTTCTAGCAAATGACCTGCAAAAGGGGAAGAAAATACAAGCAGCTGGTAAATGCTTGGGAAGAACAGAAGCATGCCAAGCTAACTTGGTTCTCTGGCTCTGGCTTTACCCAAGAGCAGTGTGTTTCCAAAGCCACCTTAACAAATTTGTTCTCAACCCTTCAAGCAATAAAAAAGAAATTTAAAAAGGTGATAATGCACTTGAATGTTTTCTCAGTCAAGTAAGGATGATAATTTTGAAGTGTTGCAAACAGAAGTAAAGAATTTAACAAGATAGGATTTCTTCCTGTAAGAACTTTCCATTGTTTCATTGTTTAATTGATACATAAATGCATAACAATTGTACCTATTAGGACTCATGAAACACAAATTTATTACTAATCATTTTTTTTTTCTGATACTGGGGACTGAACTCAGGACCTTGTGCTTGCCAGGAAGGTGCTTATGCTGCTGAGCTATGTCTCCATCCCCTACTCCTAGTTTTAAAACAATATTCTTTTATAATAGAAAAAGAGTTTGTTTCTAATTAAGTGAATTTCATGGGAAAAGCACTGATTATACAGTGTACAGTTTCTGCCATTCAGTAATTTAGGATTTACCTTCTGTAACTAAATTTTCCAAGGGTTTTAAGCCTTCAGTTTTTAACAAACAAATATAATATTTCGACTTGAAAATATTCATTTGGTTTTTTTTCTGTGAATACAATATTTTACTAAATTTTCATAAATAGTCACAAGTTGATCTTATCCACGTAGAAACTCTGAAGTGAAGAGACTCAGATATTACTGTAAACTGTATTAGCACATTGAATTTATGCAACTCAAAAGACCTTGTTCAAGCTTGAAACTCCATTTAGCATTTTATAATAATTTTATGAGAATTTTCTGAAGTGTTTAAAAATCTCATAAACTCTAGGTATAGGCAAATCATTTAATTAAACATGTCACATTTACTTAGGTAGAGAGTGGATTGAAAATTAGTAAATTTTAAATATTTAAGAAGGAGGAATATTAATTGGTAATAGAAAATTATTAGCGAAGGCAAGATGCATAGAGAATAGTCTAACAGAGATTAATTATTTCTCTTCTCCCTCATGATAGCAGAATTACCAAAGATGGCGAAACCCAAGGTAGGACTATTGCTTTATTTTAATCTTCTATTTAGTGTTTTATTTTTCCTTCAAGGACAAATTTATTGATTTTTAAAGAATAGCGATTGGGCTAGTGAGATAGCTCAGCAGACTAAGTGCCTGCTTAGACAAACACAGGGACCAGGATTGAATCCCTGGTACCGCATGTCACACCAGTCCTGCCATGAGGCAGGCTGAGCAGGCCACCAAGACTGGGAGTGTTGGTGCACATTTTTATCTCATTTCTGGGGAGACTGAAAACAGGAGGATCACTGTGAGTCTGAGCTGCATAGTGAGACCCTGTACCAAATACATAAAATTAAACAAAATACCTATTGATGAAATTAAAAGATGGGAAGTCTGAAATCACACACACACACACACACACACACACACACACACACACACAGGGAACATTTATATTTCTCAAAGAGGCCTAACATGCCTCAATATATAGCCAAAGTATAGGACCACATGAAGTAGAAGTACTCATTTAGATGTAGAATCCAACAAGAAGTGAGGGTTATATTGTCTCAAAAACTAACATTCAAAGGAAAATGTTAGAGGGATATAAATACCCTTCTTTGTGTATTTATGACTCAAATAAGTCCCATTTGAAAAGCCAAATCCATATACTTTTAGATGTATTTATCTTCCATATCACCTGAACACTCACTAGACTTATCATACAAAACTTGTCTTGGACATTTTCTTGATTATACTGTTACACAATTCTTTCTCTTTATCTCTGCTTTCACTTAGCATTTCTCTTTCACCTCAAAGTAATAACATTCCACACCCCGACTAATCATTCAAACATAAGAAAGAGAAGAATCTTGTTTTAGTTCTTAGAATATAAAACAAAAATTATTCCTTTAAGAAAGAACTTTTTGACTCTATTAAGTGGCCCCTGGAGAAATGCTAGCATTCAGAAGTCTGGCTGTGGGAAAGAAATAAGAATATTAACTTCCACAGTTCAATTACTCGCTCTGTGCTGGTGAGGCTCACATAGATGTTTCAATCACAGATCTCTCCCCTGAGAATGGAAAAGGAATGTCCCTGTGCCATTTGACATTCACTGCTTTTACAGGAAGCAGCTACTAACTTTGCAAAAGCAGAATTTGTTTCCTCTAAAACTAAACTTTCTTTTCCCCTTGTGTTTTTCACATCTATGAAAACTTCCGAGACTTAAATGTAGCTCCAGTGGGATTGGCAGTACTGAGACAGGCTGGGGGTTGAAAGATGATGGGAGGAATAATGTAGTCTCTCATGGAAGAAGTGTCAGTGGTGTGGGAAGACATTGCTTATGGTGAAAGTTTCTGAAACAGAGATATACTTAAAGAGAAGGCTGGTTTCTCTTCTCCAATATAGCTCTCCCTCTAATTTATTGATGCTTTCTATTATTTCCTCCATTAAGAAATTGAGGGTATCATAATTTTCAAAACTCTAATAAGGCACCAAACTCAACCTATACCACTGACACTTCTTCCATGAGGGAGTACATTATTCCTTCTATCATCATTCAACCCCAGCCTGCCTTAGTACTACTAATCCCACTGAAACTACATTTAGGTCTTGGAAGTTTTCATAGATATGGAAAACACAAGGGAAAAATAAAACACCTATGTTTTATATTTTTTTAATTTCAACCTAAGTGATGTTCTAAAAATGCTAGCTTAAGTGTTCACAATCTTGTTTAAAATACTTCACTGTGCTTTTTGCATTGCTCTACAGGTAAAATACAATCTCGTGTTATGACTTTGTGTACTCTGCCACTTGTGGGGCTTCCTCTAGTTATTTTTCTCATTCTGGATTTTTAAGTAGGCTTCCAGGGTAAGAAGCTGAAGAGTCCCAGTGGTTGTGGGCTCCATCAGGGATGGAATAATCTAAAACTACCAGCTGTGTACTACAGAGCCAGAGGGAAAAAGGCATGTTGCTCCCCAGAAGAGTCACTGGTGCATCTCTTTTGGAAAGCCAAAGACTCTACCTTGGATGGCTGAAGAATCTGCACTAGAAGACTGAAAGAACTTGTGATCAATCTCTAGGGACCATGGTGAAGTTTGGAGTTCCTTTAATACAAATGGAAGCCCTTTCTTCTTTTCTTTTTGACTTCATTTAGGCTACAGGTTTACTGGTTAGTGCTACCCATGTCTGTGGTACGTTTTCCTCAGCCAATGTGCTTCCCAAGCATCAAGCACCCACAAACCACCCATCACATTACTAATCTGTTAGGCCATTCCTAATCAAGTCTACTTAGTATGTGGCAATTAACAATCTCACCAAGGGTCATCTTAGAGGATGATTGCCTAAGTCATAGAATAATAAATGATAGATTTTTTCTGGTCTTAGAAATTCTTCAGTTCTCAAACTCTATTCCTTTCTTCCCCAGTTACATTTAATTCGTTTCTTCAAATCTTTCCTCGTTTATTGTATTTCCTTAACTGAAAACATACCGATGTTGTTGAAAAATGAATCATTTAGTTAAATTTGCAGGTGCTAACATTTTTCTCTAATATCCCTCTTGTCACTACTGATAGAATAGACTGCAACAATTATCTACACTTATTTCTCATTGACTTAGTTCTCAGTCAAAAAGAATTTGATGCTTCCTTTAGCTTGTTAGACAAACCCACTCTCAAATATCAGCAGTCTCTCTGTCACCAGGAAGTCCATGGAAAGCACAGTATGTTTGAATGCTGAGAAAGAAGTTCGATGTGGTTGCAAGTTGTGCTTAACACCAAAACTGTAGAGAAGACTCTATAAGCAAACTGGCTTGATGAAACAATAGGCAGAAAAATATCATAAAAAACATTTAACAAGAGTAGACACATACTGAAACTCCAGTGATCTTACTTGACTATGTCTTACCCCTCCAATTAATGTCTCAGAGAGCTTTTCCAGCATAATTGAATAAATTCCTGAGAATCTGAGACCTGTAACAGATACCAAGAACATTTTTCCAATTCATCTTATCACACTCAGGAACTCAAAGGCCTTTTTCTCTGCCAGGAAGCTTCTACTGTGCCCTCTTTACCTAGGGACTGTTAGCTCTTCCTAAAGGCATTATAAATATATAGAGTGGTTTATTAGTCAGCTTCCTTGTTTCTGTGACATACTTTCTGACACCCATACCTTAAAAGGTTTAATGTATCTTAAATTTTAGGAAATTCAACTCAGGGTTAACAGTCTCCAAGGCAGAAGCATCCTAGTAGAAAGACATGGTAGAGCAAAATGGATTAGTTTGTGGTGGCTGAGAATCATAGCAAGGGAATAGCACTAAAAAGAAAGGGGTGAAGGACCAGACAGACCCCAAGGCCACACCTTCAGTATTCATCTAGATGCACCAATGAGTAGGCTCTGCCATTGCTGAGATGGATTCCAAAGCCAATCCATTTGACTTACTACTCTAACTCCTACACGTAGTACAACCAGAGTCCCTCTTCTAGGGCACCCTTTGTGGATCAAGCACTCCTCCCTGTGTTGACAGTCTTTTATATGCTCAGCTGATTATCTGCCCATCAATTTTCCTGATGTAATTGACAAAGTTTGTTGTTAAAAGTATGTTTTTATGTGTTTCTTGAACATTTTATTTTGCTGGGTCTTTAAGGTGAGAATGTAAGAGTTCTAGCAGATTATCCTAATGATGAAATAACCTCCTGTGGATTACTAACAATCTCCAAGACGGGTAATCACCAGGTAACCAGACTGCCTGTGATCCACAACAGTGGCCACTTGCAAAGTCAGTAACCTTACTAAAGTGTCTCATATCTAGGAGGCTGTATTTATAAACTAGCATATTTATGTTTTTTTCCAAACCATTGAAGCCCAAAAGGAAAATGATTATATTAGTTACAGTTTTATCACTGAGACACAATATCTGATACAGTTAAGGGAGGTGAGCTTTTTCTGTCTCATAGTTTGCAGAGGTTTCAGTCCATCCCTGGCTGCCTCTAAGACAGGGAATCATGGCACAGGAGACTTGCTCACTTCTTGCTGGGCAGGCAGAACATCTATCAATGGGAGAGAAATTACATATATATACACACGTCCAGGACACAGAAAGGAGTGGGACCAAAGCAAGACCATAGCCAGTGGGGCAATCAATAAATGCCATAATTCTATATCTAACATCTGGGGCAATCTGTAGCAAGATGCAACCCCTAAAGGACTTAGTGGCCACCTAAGTGGCCACTGCTTCTCTTCAGTGCCACTGCCAGTAGTTCTCATCCTCCAGACCTCTGTCTTGGGCTGTCTTTGCTCATTCCTGGAGGGTTTCCTCAGATCATCCACATCCCCACTTTGTTCAACCTTCTAGAGTCTGTACTGCACTCTCAGGTTCACAGTCACAGCTTTGAACAATGCCCTCTCTGGAGTACATTGCCTGGCCTCCCAGGGCTTCTTCTGAAATATAAGTGAAAGCTTTACTGACACCACAACTCTTGCATTCTGCATGTATCTAAAGCCAGTGCCATTTTTACAATGCAAAGGGTGTGCCACCAGCTGGAACAATAGCCAAGTTTCATTCGCTCTTGGCTGCTAGGGTTGAATGCCTAGATAACTGAGTACTACGAACATCGTCATGAGGAACAAGTTCCCTAGGTCACCACCATTCTGGAGCATGGTGCCTGGAGCTCACTTCTCAAAGTAAATAAAGTCTTTAGCCTTTGTCATTTTAAAATTGCAAAGCTTAGAGCCCTCCTGGTTCTTTTGACGCCCTCATGTCATCTTTTCTATTGTCCTGTTCCAAAGCACTTGGCTTTTTAATGCAAACTTTTTCAGCAACCAAGTCCTAGCAGAGGACAACTTTATTGGAATTTTCTTTGTGGCCAAACTGAAAACAATTTACATCATTCTATTGGGCCATCATTTCTTGATTCTCATGCTTGAGCTCGCTACAAGCCCCCAACAGTAGCCATACCACTGTTCAATATTAAACTTCTTTGACATTGCTTCTCCCAGTTTAATTAGTCCACTGACCTTAATCTCAATCTCACAAAAATGCTTTTGAATGTGAGTGCATGCAGAAAGTTTTTTGACCAAAGAACAACACACATGGTGTGGAGTCCAACTGCCAATGTATCCTTGGTCTCAGCAGAAATTTTTCTAATCCTAAACTTTACTGGCTGCATATTTTTCAGGATTTGGTCAAGTACCATCACAGCAATGATCCCACTCCTAGTATCAAAGGCTGTTTTAGTTACTTTCTCATTGCAGGGGCCAAAAATCTGACAAACACAATTGAAGAAGGAGTGTTTTATTTTTGGATCCCAGTTTGTAGAGGTTTGGTCCATAGTCAGCTGGTTCCAAAAAGGGTGGTATATAACAGATTTGTTCATGGCAGGAAGGAATAAAGAAGTCATCAAGGGAAGAGGAAGGATACGTATATGCAGCCTATTGCAGCATGCCTCCAGGGACCCACCTCTTCCCACCAGGCTTCATCTCCTAAATATCATGACCAGCTGTCATCAGTGGGCTAGTCCAGTACTACACAGCCACAATACAGTCACTTCCTAGGAGCACTGGGGCTTCTTAGTACCACCTAGATACCAGCCATATGGAAAATAATTTGGAAACTCCAGAATAGTGGATCAGTCTCAGGGTAAAAACAAATAAAATAACAAAGTTTCTGGCAGCTGAGGAAAGAGGTTACTTCCCAAGGTAAGGTAACCCAGTAGTAAAATTTATAGGCAGGATCAGTACCTATGCACAAAGAGTCCTACTCTATGGCAAATGCACTTATAGGTCAAGATGTAATATGGGAAGAGAGAGGTTCAGGTCTTGCAAGCAGAACAAATTTAAGGGAGAAATTGGGATAAAGCAACAAAAGTCTGAGAAGGTCTGCATCCAGGTCTTCATCCCCACTTCCAAATCTCCACCAAAGGGTAATGGGGAGGCTTATATAAGACCTTATTATATTTTTATCCTTCTAAAGAAGTTACTGAAAAAAAATAAAGAAGTTACTGGCTCTTTTGTCTGAACTGCCTTGCTGTTCTTTTGTTAGACTGTGTAATTGATTTGGATTTTCTGAGTTCCTTAACTCTAGCTCTAGTGAGAGTACAGGGTAGTTGGATGAAATCATTGTGACCCCTGATGCTGGTTCCTTTTATATGTGACCAGGGATATTTCTAATAAATGACTATAATCTTAAAAAGTACCATGACCATGAAACAATACTGCTTTCCAGGAGTAGAAAAATGAATTAGTTTTCATAGAAAAGACCAAAAGCCAGCAGTGATGTTTTACAACATAATTTCCTAGTTTAACAACCTGATCAGTCTAGAAAAAAAAATGATAGTATTTACTATGTCCCTGTGGACTGTCAAAATGATTCAAACAAGTACTCACTCTTGCACCCATAATGAAAAATATACTGATGATTAACAAAATATTTTAGCAATTCTGTCTGCTGCCGACACTTGGTATGCAATCTTGTACCAGCTTTGTCCTACTAGTCTTCCACAAGAACACTAGGGTAAGTTTATCTTTCCCTAGAAAGGAATCCAGTATTGAGCTGGTGATATATCATTAATAGGCTAGGAAAATCTTAGAATTGGAATGGCTCATTGTAATCTGAACATTAAACATTTAAAAATTTTTAGCTTGAAATTTTTAAGCATACACAAAATATGAAAATTATATAATAAACCATCATGTGTACACATCAATATACACTTTTAGTATCAACATTTATCAACACCCTACATCCTTCTTTCATTTGTACTGCCCACATTTTTTCCCGGCAGTATCCTGAAAAATTCCAGATGAATATTCATGATATTTTAGAGTGGCTTTACCAAGGAAATAGCTTGCATTGCTTTGTGTGTCATCTAAACACAGTCAGAGGAAGATAGATGGGCACATGGATGAAAATCCAGAGCTCTCTTGAGACTACATGGGCATAAGCCCAATGAGACATTTCCCAGCCTATTATGGGAAACTGTTTTTAAAGCCTTGACCCATAACAAGGGTGGTTTAATACCCGCTTTGCTTCTTTAGATTGTGAAGGCAGCATATTCCCTATTTGGGAATTTTATTTGAGCCAAATTGCCATATAAGTGGCCAAGTTCAAGTGAGATCCAAGCAAAAAGCACTCTTGAAGTATTTGAGGGCATTAGTAACAAAAGCCAAACTTTATTTATTTAGAGTCAGTGCTGTAGTTATTGTCTACAAATTATTATAAAGATGGCTGGATGCTTAATTTTTTTAATGTTCATTGGACCCTCAAATTCTTAATTGGAAAACATTTGCCCATTTCTGATCAATACAAGAATCTGAAGTATAATGTGTAATCTGTCCTGAAATCATATGATCTTATTAATGGGCACATCTTGATTTCTTGAGTTAATATGCTAATCTTTTAGTGGACAGCTGATCAAAGTTCATATGTTCAATTGAAGGAGTTTTTTAAAAAAAAATTCACTGAAAATTGTTCTATATTAAGAAAAAGCCTGGGATGTAGAAGGAAATGTATAAATAAGAAGAAACAAAATGCCTGGAACTGCTTTAGTGCTATAAGTTTATTATATTATGATGAAATAAAGACAAATTTTCTGTTCTTCCAGCTACATGGATGAGTTTCTTCCTGAATTGAGGTTTATGACTGAGAAAATCCTTGATTTGATAATCAAAATCTTCAGAGCCAGATTCTAATATCTCTTTCTAATCTTATCCTTTGATTTTCTCTGGTATGAATGTGGCCTCCCCAAAGTTAAGATATTGATATCCTGAACTCCAACTTTACATTACTTGGAGACAGGGATTTTTTTTTTGAGATAATTGGGCTTAGAAGAGATCATAGTGGTGGGGCCTTCATGATGACCTACTGTTCATCTCAGAAGAGACACAAGAGAACTTTGCTCCTCCATTTGCAGACATGTGAAGAAATCACACAAGAAAGCCTTCATCAACGTCTCACTTACTGACACCCTGATCTTAGATTTCTGGCATCCATAACCATAAGAAAAATCAATTTCTGCTTAAGTTCCACAATCTATGGTATTTCATTATAGCAAACTCCATTGACTAATGTCCTTGACTTTTTTCACATTCCATGCCACAGAGCTCCTATAAAATACCTACTTTTATTCCCAGTAATCCACCTACACAGAATACCTCCCTCGCATCATAGTTTAATGCTTTTCCTAAGCCCAGAACAATTGTTACCTCATACTCTCTACTATGACTTCCTTTTAATTTTATCTATTTCTTCTCTACGTATTTAGTATAGGGTCTACAGGGTCTCACTACATAGATCTGACTCATAGTGATCCTCCTGTTTTCAACCTCCCAGCGCTGAAATTATAGGTGTGCACCACCATGCCCAGTCTGAACCACCGTCTCAGTGCATCCCAGGGGCTGGGCCAGCACAGGATGCTGAGGATCCAATCCTGGCCACTGTGCTGTGCCTAAGCAGGTGCTTTAGTCCACTGAGCTAGTCACTTATGATGATGACAGGCTTTCAACAATCATGTGCCAGGAAATGCATTGCATAAGAGAAGAGTCATCAACACCTCAAAGTACTTGCCTTTAGGGAATCTATAATTCGACTGCAAAGAGTATCTAGTATGTCCATAAGGAATGTTTGAGGTTCTTCTATGGATATGTCATGGGCACAGCAAGAAAGAGAAAATAATACGGCTTCTGCTACTGTTCTACTTCACCGTTCACCCCACTGAACACTGAAACTCAACACACTTGAAATTTAACTCCATTGACATTTCATGTTTAGCATCTACCTAACTTGTCAAGTCTAAAATGTCGAAGTCATTCTGTGTTCTGTAATGCCTATAACATTACGCCTTTCTGTTCTTGGAGTATCTTTTGCTTACAACAGAGGTACCAGCTTGCTTTATTCATGGAACTAATCAATTTACCTACCAAACCTACTCCTCCTCCAAACTGTTCTTGCAAGTGGCTTTAAGTTGCACTGTTTTGCTTTTAAACAAATCTAGTAACAGATACTTACACAGACTCCTTTTCATGGCTTCCCATTGTCTTCATAGCAATCCCTAACCTCTTTACCATCATCTCAAAATCTGCCTACACATTTGTTGTCACTCTACTCCTGTGCTCCAGGCAACTGGTACTACTTCTGGATTCTCTAGTTCCATAATCATATAGAAATCTCCTCCTTGCTATGTGCGAATACTGCTATCTTGACTTGTCTGGGCAGTTCTTTACCCAACTAACCTTCACTTATGTTTAAAATTTTAATTGCCTACTTTTTAATGTCCTCCTACTGCACATTGTCAAACTTTGTCAGGCTGCATATATTTCGTGTTTTCCCAAAGTATTTGCATAGGGCCAGCCAAGTAACTCAGCAGATTAAAGCACCTGCTTAGGCAGATGGAGGGACCCTGGGTTTGTTTCTGGAGTGCAGTGCCAGCCCCGCCCTCAGGGGAGCTCTGAGACAGCAAATGAGACTGGGCATGGTGGTGTGCGCCTGTAATCCCAGCACTTTGGAGGCTGAAAACAGGAGGATCATTGCGAGTCTGAACTGAGTAGTGAGACCCTGTAGACCTTGTATTAAATACATAAAAGAAAGTATTTGCATACTATTCTCCGCTTTCTGGTTAACGATATGCATTTTTTCCTGCATTTTAGGGGTCTACAGAATGTTCAGGGTCTCACTACTAGATCAGACTCGTAGTGATCTGCGTGTTTACAGCCTCCCAAGAACTGGGATTAAACCCACCACTCCCAGTCTCAATTGCCATCTCAGCATGCCTCGGGGCCTAGGTTGGGATGGTAGGTCCAGGAATGGAACACTCAGGCCCTGTGCCTACTATCAGGTGCTTTAATCCACTGAGCTATTTGGCCGGCCCTAAGATATATACTTTGACAATTCCTTCCCTGTACTGTATATATACCTCTAACATGGACACTGCATTTCTTTTCTATCTCTGCTAACACCCAACAGTGTTTGCTACAAATGTCTTCTGAGTAAGCATACCCATGTTTTACAAACAGCTTTATCCTTTATTAAAGTGGTAGAAAATAAATATCTCCCTATATCAGAGATTTCTCATTTATCATAATATCTACCCCATGAATAGTATCTACCTCATAGAATTATGATTATTAGATGTAATTTTGTACTGAACAGAATTGGCAAGCACACAAAGCCCTTCTTTTTAAGAATTTCAAATCAGGGCTCAGTTCTTGGTTATAGTCTTTAGTCAATAAAAGTATGATTACAGTTCTCAAATATGTTTGGATTTCATAAAATTTGCATAGCCATGAGAGGCAGATCCATGGTTTTCATATTCTGAAAACATTTGCAAAAACAGAATGTGCTTAACTGAACCATTATGTTTGAAAATAGAAACACAAAGAAAAACAAAGCATAAGACACTAACCTTCTGATATTAATGCCTTAGTAAGGATAGATAGATATATAGATAGATAGATAGATAGATAGATAGATAGATAGATATCTCAGAATTTGGAGTCTCCCCCATAAATATGTATAAAAATTCACAAGCTTAAAGGACAGCTTTCTGTCATTTCTTCCTTTTTTTCTCTTGTAATTTCTTTCTGTATGTCATCTTTCTGTTTTTCTTTAATCCTCACGGCTCTTAAATTGAAACTAAAGAAAAATACACTGTATTTGAAAGTTTTCTCTGCAGGATGACTCAGCATTCTGGCTGTTGTTCATTCTACTCCTTTAGCTTATGGAGCCAAGGAGGTCAATTTAAAGTTTTCAGGAAGTTAATGTTCTCACCTCTGGATTTATTGCTTAAATAAATAACAAGAGTTACACATTTATCCTCCAAGTGCTGCTACATTCAAAAAATGACCAAGCAAAATATACAGTTACCTTCTACACTGTATTGTTACAGAGCTGATATCTTCAAGGTAAAGTCTTCTTATTGATTAAAGCAGATTTCTGTATCCTCAGAGGCAGGCAGTTGCGGTTGAGAACATTAGATGCCTTTCTCTCTCGTGTGTGACCTGAGATTTGTCTAGTCCCCTGCGACAGCAGAAGCTTTAGTCTCCATTCAAAGGGTCAAGCAACTCTGAGATCCCTGCAGTATTCAGAAAAATGTAGACTTTGACTTACAGCTCTTTTTCTTTTTCCTAGAGAAAATATATTTTTGGGTTCCAGCTTCTATCCCAGAGCACATGAAGTAAGATGATATGAAGACATGGGCACATGCCTTGAGATATATCTATTTTTCTGTGCATCTATTTGCAATTTTATTTACCAATATAGTGCCAAGCAGCAGAACCTTTACTTTTTTAATACATTTTTTAAAAAATGTATTTATTTGGTGCAGGGTGTCAGTGGGCAGCTCCAACCTTTAGTGATCCCCAGTGCTGGAATTACAGGTTTGGGCCACCACTTTTGTTGGTGGCCGGTTCAGAGCCCCCGGGGTGGGGCCACTGCAGCATGTGCTGCAAGGGATCAAACCCAGGACCTGGCTCTTGCCAGGCAGGCGCTTATGCCTCTGAGCTATCTCCCCAGCCCAGAAGAATCTTTTTGTGCTTCACACTGGAAGCACTACTGAGTATTACAAGTCTCATTCAATCTGATGGAAACTATTGCTGAATAAACACTGCTCTGTACCAGTTAATGGTCTTTCTCTTTTGTTTTCTTTTCGTACACAGTCTGAGTGACAGATACTGTGCAACTAATTCTATTATATCCTTATTCATATTTACCTTTAAAGTACCCAACTATTTTTCTTAAAATTTATTTCAAAGGGAAATTTTACAATGATAATTGAGGGTTGAAAAACTATTGTAGCATGGATAAGAGGTTACCGTGGAAACAAAGCAAAATAAACACATTCAATTCCAGGAGCAGGATCTGGTAACTGATATTTCTTCACTGAAAAGAGATTTTAGCTAGTTTGTTAGAGACATCAAACATTTCTTCAGATTCAATGAAATCTGAAATTGGTGTACGAGGAGGCTCTTGCACCATGTGATATAATGCTATTTAATGTGTGCCTTGTTACCACCTATAGTGGCCTGACATGAGTGTATCTGGGATTCTTCACATTCCAACAGCATTGCTGTTATCATTCTGGGTCCTGGAATTATGAATGGAACTTCTTGTTATGCTTCATCTTGTATAAACTTACTGTAGCCAGCTTTAAGAGACATTAAACAGATCATAGTAAAAGTGTACAAGGGGAATGTTTTCTATCCTCATTCATGAGGCTCCCTTTGAAAGGCTAAAAATTGTGATACAAATAGGCAGAACATTTGAGACCAATAAGAAAATACAGGACCAATGTGTTATTTTCTCTTTGCCTTTGCTTATTTTCTCTTTGAGGATTTATTGATGTGCAGTGAGCACATTTGAATTCTCACATGGTAGACATTCATGTAATTGGCCCTCACATAAAGAGATGGAATATTATTTATTTCTATGAAGTCTATTATATCCTGCTTGTCACTAAACCAAGGTAGCTACCATAGCTACCACTCTAATGTCTAACGCCATGGAGGACTTCTGACAATTGTAAGTCATACTTGCCCACCCCCTCCACATATCTAATTCAGTTTCACTGAGTTGTAATCATCAAGTGGATCACAATGATATAATTTATTGAATTGCATTCTTTATTAGCTGTTATTATTTTATATTTAGTGAGCAAAATATACTAGTACTTATTAATATTACTGTTTATTAAACTACTATATTGAATCTGATATTGTGTTACATAACTTACTTCAAATAAATGTCACCAATTTTAAGTGTACAGCATTATGAATGGTGACAAATGTTTGTGTAATGATCAAATCAATCAACATGTGGATTACTTCTGTCATTCCATGACTCTACCACACAGTCACTATTCGCTTCTGTCTCTGTAGTTTTGTCTTTCTTAGCATTTTCTGTGAATTGAATCATATAATATACAATAACCTACATCAACTTCTTTACTACAACTAATTATTAAACAGGTTTTAGCATATATAATATCTTTGTTCCTTTCTTATAGCTAAGTAATATTCTATTGTATAGTTACGTTGTAGTTTCCTTACATATTTACTATTTAATGGACTTGAAGACTTGGCTTTCTTTCCATAAATATTCATACATAAATCTTTGTATGATCACGCAGCATTTCTCTCATCATTTTTCCTCTCACATTTTATTTAATCTTCTAATTTTGGACATGTATAGGAGTTCTTAAAACATTTCTCTTATAACACGGCCATATATAAAATATTATTCTCTGCTTATTTTCTGTTATCCAACCTGTTTCTTTTTTTCCCTTATCCTTTCCTTACTTAGCGATAACTTTGGTGTTGAGGTATATTTTTTAAAAAATGTTACAGTTTTCGTTATGTTTGTTATGTAAATGCCTTTCTCAGTGGTTTCTTTAAAGCTGACATTAGCAAATATTTTATATATCAAGACAGGAATTTGCAGAGTTATGAGTCATATAGTCTTTGTTGTAACTACTGAGCTTTGGCTTTGTAGGAAAAGAACAATAATATGCAACATATAAACAAATAGGCATGACTGAGTTTTGTCCACAAGAGGCCAATTGGCCTGAGAATTGGAGTTTGCCCAACTCTGCTGTAAAGTGTGTGATGTAAATATTTTTATTCATCACGGCTTACATTCAAATACTATGCCACTTCCAATGCATTGTAAAAACTGTATGTATGGCAATTATAATCACTTGCCCATTCTTACCATGTTGATTTCTATGTGTAACATGAATGCATTACACTGATCTATCTTTGATTTTCAATTATCTCTTTTTTATTTTATTTTATTTTTTTTTGACAGAACTGGGGATTGAACTCAGGCCTTTGCGCTTGCCAGGGAAGCACTTCTTCTACTGAGGCATATCCCCGATCCCTCAAATATCTCTTGAAAGGACAATTGAAACATGTTAATCCTCATGTTTTCAGTTTAGTAGTTCATTTGTTATTGAATTTATTGCAGATACAAATTAGTATCAAGTGCCATTTTTCTTTATGCCTGAAAGACCTCCTCTAGTGTTAATTTTCATCAATGGCCTGCTAACCTTGAATTCTCATAGGTTGTGTTTGCCTGAAACATATCCATGTTTTGACTTCATGGTAAAATATTTTCGTTGTGCAGAGAATTTTAAACTAACAATGCAACATTTTCCTTTTTAGGACAATAGTGCTCTATTGTCTTCTAATGTTCATTATTTATGAAAATTCTGCCATGATTTTACTCTACATATATTTTCTTTCATGGGTTGATTTTTTTTTTTCACTTTGTCATTGGTTAAACATTTTTTGATAGTGACTCTTTTTGCTTTTTGGTTTGTTTTCTCTGTTGAAGTTCATTAAGTATTTTTGATATGAGTTTATAATTTTAATCAAATTTGGAACATTTTGGCAGTTATGTTTTCACTTGCCTTAAGGTCCCTCTCCTTTCTTCTTCACTTTCCCAATGCATACAGATTAGGCTGCTTGTTATTAAGCCATAGGTCACTTGGAATCTTTAATTTTTTTTTTTTGGTTGCTTCACTTAGGTTATTTCTAATGTCATAATTACACATTCTATCACATATAATCTGATTAATTTCATACAGTGTATTTTTTCCATTTTAAATGTTATATTTTCTCTCTCTGGACATTCAATATTTGTTTCATGTCTTCAAATTTGTTCTCACTATCAATGTTTACCTTCACGTTATTTAAGGTAATTATAGTTAGTCTTGTGACAACTCCTTGTATTTTCGATTATAAGTCAATTACTTCTTTTTGCAAAATGGGGGATTGAAGTCAGACACTTGCTCTTGCCAGGGAAGCACTTACTCTACTGAGCCATCTCCCCAGCCCAAAGCCAATTACTCTTGATTGACTTTTCTGGATGTAATTTACCTTTTCTAGTTTCTTTGCATGCATTGGGTTTTATATTATGAGTTTTATGTTATTGAATTATGAACAATTCAAAGAGTTATTGAAATCTGTTCTTACACACAGTTAGATCTTTGGATAATCAGGGGTATCTTTTCATCTCTTGCTTTTACAAAGTCCTGCACAGCCTTTATACTAAGCTCAATTTTTTTCTTCTCCAAAAGCAACAAACTAAGCATGCTACCAAAGCCCCAGAGTGGACTGTGGTTTTCCAGCATGTTGCAAACACAAACTATCACCACCTCTGTCTGAATTCTGGCTGTGTTTGGCCTTTTTCTTTTAGCATTTATTTTCCTTTCTTTGGGATGGACAGTCAAAAGCTAGAGCAATTGAGGTGCTTTCCTTTGGTACTATGCCTTTCTTAAATCATAAACTTTTCTACATATTTGCAATATCTGCAAAAGTTGCTTTGTATGTCTTATATAGTCAGTTACCTAAATGTAGTCATTAAGGCGGCTGCCAATGTCATTCTATTATGAAGAGCGGCAGGAAATTTCTATGGTGAAAGCAACTCAGTTTCATGTCGTGGTTGCATATAGAAAAATAAGTATCGAGCCAGTTATGACAGTCAGATATATTCAAAATTCCTTACATACATTTGTAAAGCTTCTGTGGTTACTTTCCTACATATACTTTTGAAAAGGAAGTCATGGAGGGCTACTGTTTAAAAGAAAGAGAAATTTTTAGGCTACATTATACCTTTCAAAAATGTTTCCTTAGGTACTTAGTGAGAAAGGGCTTCTGTCTACTTACAATATTTAAGCATTATCAATACCTTACTGACTATAGCAGCCCAGATTTTGTTGTCTTCTATGTCTATTTTTGTATAAGTTTTGTAAATACTCAGGTTGACTTATGTTGTTCTTTTTTACTTACTTTTTCGTTTTGCTATCATTTTCTGGTCATGATTTTAGCCCCAAACTATTAACCCTAGTGCCATTTCATAGCTGTGAAATTATAGAATTTACACTTCTTTGTCCATGAAGACAGGCTCCCGAGATCTGCTTGAAAACAGAACATAGAGGTATTTTTTTTTGCTATATTTTACAGTACCAAGTAAAGCCAAGGTCAGCTTCACCATGGGAATTTATTTCAGCAGTGTAGTGACAACACAGAAAATATCTGGACATATTTTAAGAAGTGCATTTTATCTGTGGTACGTTGGAAATGGATGTAAAGGGATTGATAATTTATAAGGCTACAGAATAATGAACTCATAATTTTATTAGAAAGGTTGCATATGTTAACCTTTCAAATATAATAAAACTCCAGAGTAAGCAAGCAGTTATTATTTCAGTTAAATGATTATAGAGTCCTCAAAAGCAACAGAGTATTGTAATAGGCATCAATGAGAAAAATGAATCCATATGTCTCCAGTTTTTTCAGTATCTATTATGTTTTCACCAACTTTCTAACCAATATGATGGTTTATAACTAATTTCCTTTTGATCAGCATTAAGTAAATTTCTTCTCTGTACTTTCTTAATACAATTAAGAAAAAGATGTCACATCCTTTACTTAAGAGTAGAGTTCCTGCCACTTTTCACAATAGAATGGCATTGCCAACTGCCTTAATGACTACATTTTGGTAATTGACTATAAAAGATATACAAACTACAACATAGTTAATATTTATTATTGAAATTTATATCAAAATGTGCTTGCAATAATTTCCTTGACCGGAAAGAAAATAGTAAAAATATTGTGTTAGGCATTCAAAATTTTTCAATAGTTATCAATATTATAAATGTCATCTGAAATATTCCTAAGAAATGAGAAACCTTGTGTTACAAGTCCTTTCAGCTGTGACCAGATCCTCAACTCAACCCTTGGCAACTACAGCTTACATGGAAAGTGTCAGCTTCTAGTTATTTAAACATAAAATATTTTTGTTTCAATTACCAGTGACTATATTCTTCATAACATTTAGGAGCCAGTGCCAAAGGGAGAAAAATAGGAGTAGATCACCAAAAATTATAGTGTTTGGTAAAACTTACCACCTTGAGTGTACAAAAATAATATACCTTGAGCTAACTATAGGCACAAAATCAGACACAGTTACACGGACTGAACCACTTCCATATGGACAAGAGGAAAGTCACATCTATGTCTTAGTCATGTCTTTCAGTGCTGAGACAAAATCCCCAGCACCCGAAGTTAAGGGAGGAAAAGGTTTACTTCAACTCAGAGATTGTTGAGGTTTTAGTCCATAGCCATCCCCTGGATCCAAGGCAGGGTGGTGTGGCAGAAGGGGACCACAGTAGAAAAAGCTCATGGCTGGCACATGCCAGCAGACAGTGAGGAAGGAGTCTCTCCTTTCTAATCCTTTCAGGCTACTCTCCTCTTAGGTGGGGTAAGGAGACTCACAGTCAAGATGGTCCTTCCTGATATCCACACTGAGAACAATGGTTAACCAGTCAATAGATTAATTTAGCAATCACGCATCCTTCATCCAAACATCTCATTCTTAATCACAGCGCCATACCCCCTAGATCTAGGATCCTCTGAAAAATCCCCATATATAAGCACACATGGCTTTGGGGGGCATCTGGATAGAAGCTGTAGCAATCTAGGAGGTTTTCCTGAAATTTAAATAATTCAAGTTCTACCTTTTCTTATAGTTCCTACTTTCACACTTCTAGTAGTGGCAAGACCAAGACCTTCAAGAATAAATTTCTACTTCATACCACATTGGGTTATGAAAATCATGATTTGCTTGGGCTAGTGAAATATCTCAGTGGACTAAGCACCCACTTAAGCAAGTAGAGGGACCAGGGTGTGATTCCTGGCACCACAAGCCATGCTGGTACCACTTCTGCCTCCTAGCATGCTGTACCGGCCACCGAGACTAAATGTGGTGCCGTACTCCTATAATCCCAGCACTGAGGAGTCTGAAAACAGGAGGCTTACTACAAGTTCAAGCTGGATAATGGGACCCTTACCAAATACATTTTTAAAAAAGATAGAAAATCATGGTTTGACAATGCTATATGGCTCTTAGTTGTGGACACCTCTTTCATACCTCCTGATCTAGACCTTAAAGTATTATTTATATCATTGGGCATGTTATTTCCCCTACAGTCTTTGCTTTGCCCACATAGCTGCACACTCACCCTGCTTGATCTTAGCCAAAAGGCCTAGAAGTCATGCGTGCTCTCGTGTACATGTGTAGCCACTGGCAAATTCATCCCTTGATTGAGACAAATTAAACTAAGGGCTTTCACCTGTAAATCATCTATCTGTATATCTATAAATTTTTGCTGTGGTGCAACCTGGAGTGTGGGCAATTATTTTGCAAGGCAGAGCTTATTTCAGAGCTCATCTGAAATTCCCTGAAAATAATCCATACCACTCAGAGTCTCACAAGCTTTCTTGTATTTTCCACATTCATAAAGACGCACATAAATTTTTATTACTCCATGTGTGCAGTACATAATGTGTGCATTCCTGGTGTGGAGTTGGCACATGGATATAGCACATCTTAAATCCTGTTTGCATCCCTTTCCTTCTCCGCCCAGGCAGGTGCTTAGACAGTTGAGTTGCTTCCCATCCCATTGTCTTCTCCTCTTCCTCTTTCCATCTCTGGTTTCCCTTCCCATTTGAGAAAGATCTACCTCCCTACTTCCTCCTATCTATATGTTATTTTTTCTGCATTTAAATTTGGGTTTCTTATTCCAGAGCAACCATAGAATATTTGAAATTATGTGACTGAGTCATTTCTCTTAAACTTATGGCTTCAAGTTGCACTCATTTTTCTTTACAAATGACTGAAGTCTATCATTATGGCAGAGTAGTACTCCAATCTATATCTATCTATATCCATATCTATATCTAACTTATTCTTTATCCATCCATCTGTTCATAGACATATAGACTGCTTAAAGATTTAGCTATTGTGAATTATGCTGGTAAGACTCTAAAATTTGAAGCATTTTAGAAACTGTGGTGCTATGCTATGTAATAGTATATGAAGTACATTTTCTTATATTAAAATGCATTTGAATTTGTTTTAATATCTCAGGACTCTGGGGCTGGGGAGATGGTTCAGTGGAATAAGTGCCTCCCTGGCAAGCACAAGGGTCTGAGTTCAATTCCTGGTTCCACACACACACACACACACAAAAAAAAAAATCTCAGGACTCTAATGTCAATCTTTGGGCATAAAACACAAACAGCCTTCTTACATAATTTAAGTGTGCAATGTTAATTACTACTTATTATAAAATATTTATAAAATGTACAGAAGAGAGATTTCAAATTCTAGAAAACTTGAAAATATTCTTGTCATTAAACACTGGAAATGACTAAATAAATGCTATAAAATTTACATTTAAGTTCATCGCTGGCCTGATAAGAAAGAAGGTAACTCTTCAGAGTACAAGAAACAAATACAGTACAGGATGGTAAGAGCAATAAAACTTGGGTGCCACAGAAAAGTATTTCTGCTAATGCCTGATAATAAGGATTGTTTGGTCCTAATAACCAGAGGATATGAAAATTATTCCTTGTATGCAAAAGAGTATTAGTAGGAAATTGCAAATCAAATTTTATCCTACATATGTTGTATGCTAGTGAAGAAATGTACCCATGTAAATTGCATATCTCTATGTAGATAAAAATTGACTTTCAGAAGAAATAAGAAGAGTACAAAAGCATGAATAAAAATATTTTCTAATCATTCATATACAATAGCTATTCTCACAGGTATTGAGGTCTGAATGCTCTACATTAATATCATTATAAGAGCCCTTCAAATAAATTAATTTTTTAAACAATGTAGGTAGATACAATCCCTAAGCACTTGCCAGAAACACCTGTGCATCTTTTTCCATCTACTCAGAAGATAGTAGTATAGGAATTTTGTCAAAATGTTGAAAAAATGTAACAAGGTGGCATATGCAACAAAAGCATCTTCTACAAGGAGGGAAATAGATTGTCAGAGAAGTGGCACTTAGAGCGAAATTACTTCATCCATCAACTTCTGCTTCAGCATCAGTGAAAAAGGGATTTAATACTGTCTATCTCATGGGATACTTGAAAAGGTTAATTAAGTTAATATATATGCAGCATGATGGAGAACTTCATGTATATTATAAGTAATAAAATGCAGCATCATATTCTTCTTTTCTTTCCACCAGTTTGAAGATTGTTCATTTACTACTTTTCACCCTTTATATATGAGTACCCTTCTTGTTTGCTTCTGCTTTATTTTGATGAGGATGGTTCTTCAAATCATAATTTGTGTGTTCTGACACATGCCTATTTTCAGTGCTTAGTTTGATTATTTTGATCATTGTTTACAGTAGTGTAGCCACAATCACACTCAGGATATGATATTTCTTGTCCTAAAACCTTTTTTCATGCACTCTTGAAGTCAATATCCAAATCATATATGGTAATTTAATGATTAAAAGTAAAGAATAAAATAAAAACAAAATAAAAACAAAAACAAACAACCAGATTTTTTAAAATAGGTAAATGAATTGAGTAGATATTTTATAAATATTTTATAAGTAAAGGGAACAAAGCCAGCCTTTGTGGTGTAGGCTTTTGCCCCCAGGATTTTGAGAGGCTGAGCCAGGAGGATCAGTTTGAGCCTACGCTAGGAAATTTATTGCTTGGCAAGACCTTACCTCAAAATAAAATAAAAAGAATCAAAGTTTGAGGACACAGCTCACTGTGAACATTCTGGGTCTGATCCTTTTAAAAGGGAGTCAACAAACTGAATAACTCTTACAAACTAGAGAGTAAATATATGAAAAGGTGCTTAAAAAAAAGGTCTTAATTTCAAGGAGTCTAAATCAAAATACCAATGACATTACCTCATACCTGCTAAGATGATCTTTATCAAAAAGATGAAAGGTAACTAGTGTTAGTGAGGATATTGAGAAATGGAACTTTACATATTGTCATTGGGATGCAAACTGATATAACCATTGAAGATTCAGTCAAAGTACTCAGTGGAAAATGGACAACGAATCTCATACACACACACACACACACACACACACACACACACACACACATGCAAGAATACCATTCAGCCTTATAAAAGAAACATGTCCCACAATGTAACAATGCAATGAACATGGTGTTTGTTACACTAAGTAAATAAACCACACATGGAAAGAAAGATGCTCTATAATCTCACGTGCATGTGGAAGCTAGGAACTTCAGATCTGTTGCAATAGAGTGATATTAGTTACAAAGAGCAGGGAAGGGGCAAGAGGGATAGAACAGTGCAAAGGCACAAGCTGTTGACTATAAGACAAATAATTTTCTATAGTAAGGTAAGCATAGTAAAAAATAATGGCAACTCACTGACTTCATGAGTCCCTATCTCACAATGAATATAAATAAATAAGATGGGCTAGGATGCCACATAGAAAAGAATCTGAGTTGTTCTCAGTATCAAAAAAAAGTGTATTTCATGGTACATATTAGCTAAAATAGTATTAAATCTTATCTATTCTCATGATATAAGAAATGAGAGCTGCAAGATGACGACCGTGTCATTTAGCTTGATTGTTGTGAACAATTCACAAACAACATCATTGCACATCTAAAATATATATTAAAATGCTGTTATTATACAGCAACAAAAAAGAAAACTGACTTCATCCCAAAAAATGATTCTTGTAAGTATTGAAAAATTTAAAGCTATTTATGTCTCTAAAAGAGGAATCAAAATATATTGTGTATGTGTAGAAATTCCTTATGATGAATATGGTCATTATGTATATCTAAAATGCACAATGCACTTAATTTTAAAAGAAAAAAATAAATTTTTTGTGACATAGAGTTTAGAATATGATATCTTTTCACTCCTTTTTTTTTTTTTTTAAAAAGAGTATATCTATGTATCCAGGTTTCCACTAATAACATTTTTTTTTTGTTTTGTTTTTTTTGGTGGAACCGGGGATTGAACTCAGGCCCTTGCGCTTGCCAGGGAAGCATTTATTCCACTGAGTCATCTCCCCGGCCCCTATTAATAACATTTTAATGGCTTTTGCTTTAGCACAATTCTTCAGACAAAAATATCTTATTTAAGCTTGTTGGTTTTCATTTTTCCTTTTATTTAAGACCCTTTGCTTTTGCTTGTAATCATGTTATTTTTCTTTTGTGTTTAGTACAGGCCTACAGATCCCCCTCATAGTGATTCTCCTGTTTTCAGCCTCCCAAGTGCTGAGATTCCAGGTGTGTACTACCACACTCAGTCTCAATCACTGTCTCAGCACACCCCACAGGTAGGGCTGGCACAGCACACCTGGGATCGAACCCTGGCCACTGTGCTATGTGCAGGCAGGCCTTTACTCTGCTGAGCTGTCAGGCTGGCCCCATCTTTGCTTGAGAATATTCATATTGAATATTTACATCCATAAATATATAACCATTAATTTGTTTCAATTTATCTATAATACTTTGAACATTCAGTGTATGAATACACCTAAGTCATAGAAGTTGTTTCTAAGTATTTGTTTAATGATGTGATTCTAAACAGTTTTCCTTTTATTATTTACTTGGAAATAATTTACATGTAAAGAAATCTTGTAATAGTAATACAGAGATTGCATATATCAACTAAACTTCCTTTAATATTAATATCGTATTACAGTAAAATCATTAAAACTCATAAATTAAAATTCACACAATACAGTGCTATTAAATATACTGCATATATTACTTGAAATTCATCATTTTTTTCCATTAAGGACCTTTTCCCATTTCAGAATCCAGTCTATTATTCTACATTAGGTTTAATTGGCATGTATCATTACTATCAACTGTAATCTGAAAATTCCTTCATTGTCCCTTATTTTTATGATCTAGATCCCTGGAAAGAACTTATCCTACAGATGAATTCTTTATTATTTTCTTATGATTTTTGTTGTTTTAATTGTTAAAAAAATGATATAACCTTTATAGTAAATTATACCAGAGGCAAAGAGGTGATTACCTTACTCCCCCTCAGGTTCCAGTCATCCCCTGTGGATGACTTGGTTTAGATAATGAAGTCTGCTTCTTCTGTTGAATAGATGCACTTTTCTTCTTTAAAGTTATTGACTGTAAGTTGAGATATACTATGAAGTGATGAAAATATACTGTTTCATCTCAAACTTCTGTATATTTAATTTTAGAATCTGCTGGCATACCTTTGTACAAAAATATTTATCATGAGGGCCTAGTGGTGATTTTCTATTTTGCTACCTCCTTCATTTATTGAATGGAATCCTCGATAAGAAAGAGCTTGCCATTTTCCTCATCTAAAATATTTAATCATTTATTTATCCATGTTTATGTACATTATCAGGATTTTATATGAATTTATATAAATGTATACTTACATTATATAAAATATACAGGTGTATATACACAGATGCATATTAATTTAAAAAGATATTCACTTAAATCAAAAGATACCATTAGTATATCTCTCAAAACTAGACAAAACATTCCTAAAATTCATTTGGAACTAGAAAAGACCTAGAATATTAAAAGCAATCCTGGGCAACAAAGGCAAGGCCTGGGGTATTTCAATCATGGACTTGAAATTATACTACAAAGCTTTTGTGATTAAAAAAGCATGGTACTGGAAAAGAAAAAAAATAGACCCAAGAATCAAGGAAACAGAATAAAAGGTTCAGAAACATGCCAAATATACTCAGTCAACTTATTGTTGACAATAAGGCCAAACATCTTCACTAGAAGAAAGATACCCTCTTTGGGCTGGAGAGATGGCTCAGTACAGTAACTGCTTGCCTGGCAAGCACAGGGTCTTGAGTTCAATCCCTGATACTACATAAAAAAAGAAATATACACTCCTTAATATGAGAGAACTAGACCTTCATATGCTAAGAATAAGACCAGATACATGTCTTTCACCATGGGCTAAACTAAAATTGAAATAGATCAAAGATATAAATATTAAGAGAAACATTAATTTGTTGGAAGAAAGAACAGGTAGAATTCTAGAAGACATGGCTCTATGCAAAGACTTTCTGAAAAGAACAGGAGCTATCACAAAGAATCAACAGCTGAGATCTCATGTTATTAAAAGCTTTTGCACAGCAAAAGGAATCATGAACAGAGTGAAGAGACAATCTACAGAGTGGGAAAAACATTGTCAGGTGTTTCTCAAAGGACTGCTATGTGGAATATATAAAAAAACTCAAAAAAATTAGAGCCCCCAAGTTTAAATAACCAATGCAAACTGGGGATCAAAATGAATAGACACTTCTCAGATCAAGAAATAGAAATGGCAGATAAATATATGAAAATATGTTCAACAGCACTAATCATTTGCGATATGCAAATTAAAACAATGCTGATTCCATCTAACTTTGAAAGAATGGTTGTTATCAAGAAAACCTTTAACAAATGTTGGCCAAGTAGAGATAAGAACCATTCTGTGCTGTTGGTTGGAGTATAAAATGGTGCATCCACTGCAAAAATAAGAGTCCTCAAAAACCTGTGACCCAGCTACTTCGTTCTTGGTATCTTCCCAAAAGAACTGAAAACATTATGCCACAGCAATATACATACATCCATATTTATAGCTGCATGGTTTTTAACACAAAATCTTAGAAACAGCCCAAATTCTGTCAATGGTGGAGTGAATAAAGAATATGTGGGTTTTTAAATATACAAGGGAGTATGACTGAGTCATAAAGAAGGATAAACAAAACATTTCTAAGTAAATGGATGCACCTTGAGATCACACTCTTAAATGAAAAAAAAATCAAAAGCACATGTGTAAATATTGCATTGTTCCTCTGATGAGAAATCAAAATGTAAAATAGGACCAGTCTGTGTACTGGATATCATCAAATAGGAAAACAATGTTCAAATGTGAAGGAGAAATAGATAGGAGGTAAGGAGACAGTGTTCTAGAAGCTTTGAGATCTGCAGAGATCCCAGCTCACTCCTCTGTAATTTCACAGCATTTTAAGGGAATAAATTTCCAGAGTTTCTGATGCATCCTCATCCACTAAATACTGCAGAAATAATGAAAACACTTCCCTGGAAGGAGAGAGGAAAACTAATGTCTCAGGAGGAAATGGAGGTTATCCAGTGTGGTGTTCTGGAATAATGACTGTAGCGTCTGTTGATCATTAGACAAAAGAAAAAATTATGAAGGACTTCCAAAATGACACATGATAAGTTTTATATTAAACAAGCTTAATAAATATTCTGTAAAAAGAAAAATAAAAGGAAATACAAAAATTTAAATGGATACTTGAATATTTTAATTTATGTCTCTTGGTCAGCTTCTCCATAAGCTTACCTAATTATTTATGCACTTTATGCTTATTAATGTATACATTTGGAAGAAGGGAAAGAGAAATGAGAAAAAGACTTATAAAAGTCACAGTGCTTTATAAATGGAAATGGGAAGAGGATTGAAAATAAGGTAGGAGAATGTGAAAATAAAGTATTAAGCTGTATCACATACAGGTATAAATTTCCCATGATGAATGTGATCGTTGTTTATCTACCATGCACCAAAATTAATTAATAAAATTATTGATTTAAATCCCTCCCATGCAGCCCAAGCTCTGTCCCAGCAAGTGTTTGGCTGACCTCCCATGCTCCCCTGTGCTGGTTGGGCCTCCCCATATTCAGCCCAGGCCAGCCCTATGCGTGAGACCTTCTGCCACCTTCTCAGGACCTTTTCCCCAACATAATGGCCTGAGGTGAAACTCTGCAGCTGAAATCCCTGCAGAGTCTAGGGGCCAGAGCCACCAACTAATCCAGGAGCAGAACATCTTGCCAGAGAGGCACAACAGGTTCACTTCCAAGGACTACAGCAGGAAGGAGCTGAGCACAGCAGCTGAACCCAAGCCAGGAAAAACTGGATGAACTCAATTTTAGTATATCTGCACCTGAATTTCACAAGGAGCTAAGGTTATAACAGCACCAAAGTTCTATACCAAAGATTACAGGACAGTGCTATACAAAATGACAAAGAAAAGGAGCAAAACGCAATCTCAGGCCCTAAGCCCACCCAGAACAAGTGCAGACGACACTAGCCGAGGAGAAATTGGGAATCACACAGCTGAAAAATGTCTGAAAAATAGCCTATGAAGTAAAGAAACAACTGCAGGAAGGTATAGAGGAACTCAGATCAGAAATAAACTCAGAAATAAAAAGCCAAACCTCTGAATTAAGGGCGTCTGAAGTAAAGAATCAAATGCAGAAACATATAGAGGAAATCAGATCAGAAACATTATTTGTAGTAAAAGAATTAATAACTGCTTCAAAAGAAGACACTGGTAAGAAATAGAGATTAGAAAAAGGACAGATTCTTTGAGTGAGAAATACAGGAAAGAAATGGATCACATGAAGCAGAGTCAAAGATATATATAGGAACTTAAAATCTCAATCAGAAGCTTGCAAAACTGTTTGAGTGAAAGTAAAGATAGAGTTTCAGATCTTAAAGATGCTGGTGCAGCTAGTGAAAAGGTAATAAAAGACCCCTTAAAAACAACTAGGATGCAGGAAAAAATAATTCACCACCTGCAAGACCATGCAAAAATGAACAATGTGAGACTAATAGGCATCAATGAGAAGGAAGGAGTCAATACAAATGATATAAAAAGAATATGGGCAGAAGTAATGGCAGAAAACTTAAAAATATGAAGAAATAGAATGACATTCAGGTAACCAAAACATACAGAATGACAAATAACTTCGACCCAGTTAAAAACACCCAGCGACATAGATCCCTGAAATTTAACACAAGAATAATATACTGAAAGCTGATAGAGGAAAAAAAAAAACAGATCAGATTCAAAGGAAAACCCATTAGAATAATGGCAGACTTCTCTTCACAAACCATGAAGGCAAGAAGAGCATAGAGAAGAGTACTTCAAGTCCTCTACGAAAAAAATTCCAGCCCAGATAACTATACTCTGCAAAACTCTCTTTCAAGTTTGATGGAGAAGTGAAATACTTCCTTGAAAAAGAACAAGTACAGAATTTCATGATGTCTAAGTCAACCCTACACAGACTACTAAAAGATGTTCTGGAGATGGACCAAAATAATCAGAACTCCACGAACAAGAACAGAAGTAACCCACTAATTGGGCAAACAATTAAACACAGGACAAAAAGGAGTTAACAACAGCAGGTAAATAACATGTCAATCATAAGTCAATATGTCTCAGTTATAACCATTAATGTAAATTGACTCAATTCACCAATTAAAAGAAAAAGACGGGCACAGTGGATTAGGAAACAAAATCCAACAATATGCTGTTTACAAGAAACAGACTTAACTCATAAAGAAATTCATAGGTGGAAAGTCAAAGGATGGGACACAATACAATGCCCCAGCACCTCAGAGAAAAGCAGGGGTAGCAATCCTGTTCTCAAACAGTCTCAACTTCAAACCCAGAATGATTAAACAAAATGAAGAAGGTCACCATATACTGGTTCAGGGACAAATTCAACAGGAAGAGGTAACACTCATAAATATGTATGCATCAAACACGGGAGCACCCAACTATATAAGACAAATCTCAGTGGACATTAAAAATCTAATATCCAATACCACAATCTTACAGGAGACCTTAACACCTGCTTATCCCAAAAGGACAAGTCAAGCAGACAAAAAATTAGCAAAGAAGTAGCAGAAAGGAACAAGAACTTGGAACAAATGGACTTATTGAACATATATAGAGTGTTCCATTCAATCACACCTGAATACACATTTTTTTCAGCTTCACATGTGTCATTTGCTAAAATAGACCACATACTAGTCCATAGGTCATGCTTAAGTATATGCAAGAAAACAGAAATTATCCCATGCATAGTATCTGATCACAATGTAATGAAACTGGAAATACACGACAAAAAATAAATAAATAAAACAGAAAAACCCCATAAACACATGGAAATTAAACAACACTCTACTCAGCAACCAATGGGTCACAGATGAAATTAAACAAGAAACCTAACAATATCTACAATTCAATGAAAATCCAAACACAACTTATCGGAATTTATGGGATGTGATGAAATCAGTTCTGAGCGAAATTTATAGCTATGAACTCACACATTAGGGAAACAGAATTGGAACAAATAAACACCCTAATATTGCACCTCCAACATCTAGAAAAAGAAGAGCAAACTAAATCCAAAGCCCAAAGATGGGACGAAATAATAAAAATTAGAGTAGAAATTAATTCAATCGAGATGAAGAAAACAGTTCAAAGAATTAATGTATCAAAAAGATGGTGTTTTGAAAGATTAAATAAAATTGATAAGCCTCTAGCTAACCTCATCAAAAAGAGGAAAGAAAAAATTCAAATAAAAGCAATAAGAAATGAAGAGTGTAATTACCATAGACCCAGTGGAAATTCAGAATATTCTCAATAGCTACTTTGAGAATATTTACTCTCACACAGTAAAAGACACTGAAGAAATGGACAGATTCCTACAAAGGTAAAAATTACCAAAACTGAATGAAGAACATATTACAACTCTGAATAACCTAATAACAGCAAATGAAATACAAAATGTAATGAATAATTTACAGATAAAGAAAAGTCCAGGTCCTGATGGATTCACAAGAAATTTATGTAAGATAAAATCCCTATACTCTTCAAAATCTTCAATGAAATTGAAAAGAAAGCAATGCTCCCAAAATCATTCTTGGAGGCAAGTATTATACTGATACTAAAACAAGGGAAAGACACAACTGAAAAAGAGAACTACAGGCCAATCTCCCTAGTGAATATAGATGCAAAAATCCTCAACAAAATCCACCAAATAGTATAAACAAAATTATCAAGAAGATTATACACCAAAAAAAAAAAAAAGATTATACACCATGTCCAGGTAGGATTCATTCCAGGGATGCAAGGATAGTTCAATGTATGCAAATCTATAAATATAATACACTATATAAATAGAGCCAAATCTAAAAACCACATGATCATCTCAATTGATGCAGAAAAGACTTTTGACAAAGTCCAACCCACATTAATGTTCAAAGTCCTACAGAAAATTGGAATAGATAGCCTCTACTTCAATCTGAAAAAAGCCATCTATGACAACCCAATAGCGAACATATTTCTAAATGAGAAAAAATTGAAATATTTTACTCTCAGATCTGATGCAAGACAGAGATGTCCTCTATCACCCCTCCTATTCAATATAGTTCTGGAATCATTAGTTAGAGCCATTAGACAAGAGGGAGAAACAAAAGGAATAAAAATAGGTTAAAAAGAAGTTAAATTATTATTATTTGCAGATGACACGATACTTTACTTGGAAGACAAAAAAAAAAAAAAAAAAAAAGCTCCACCAAGAAGTTACTAGAATTGATACACAAATTCAGTAGCATAGCAGGATACAAAGTCAATACCCAAAAGTCAATAGCATTTCTCCACACAGATAAGAAACACAGTGAGAGGGAAATTAGAGGGAAAGGTTTTGTAAAACAAAACTTTTACAAGAGCACCATGGAAAATTAAATATCTTGGAATTAATCTAACTAAGAAAGTCAAAGATCTTTTCAAGGAAAATTACAGCATCCTGGAAAAATATATTGGAGAGGATCTCAGCAAATGGGAAGATATTCCCTGTTCCTGGATAGGAGGAAACAACATTGTGAAGATGGCCTTACTCCTAAAATTGCTGTACAGATTTAATGCAATCCCTATCAAACTACCACCAACATACCTCACAGACGTAGACAAATCATTCAAAAATTTATTTGGAACCATAAAAGACCTAGAATACGAAAGGTTATCCTGGGAAGAAAGACAAGGCAGGAGGCATTACAATTCCTGATTTGAAATTATACTACAAAGCTACTGCAATAAAATCAGCTTGGTACTGGCAACAAAATAGGCCTGAGGATGAATAGAGTAGATTAGAAGATACAGAAGCCTCTACAAACACACTCAGCCACCTTATTTTCTTTATTTTTTATTATTTATTTATCTATTTATTTATTTTAAATTCAACAGAAAATGGAAATACACTTTTTAATGTTTCTAATACTAGGAGAATATATCATATGATATCTTTTAAATAAACTGTAAGTGAAAGATATAATATAAATCTTAGAACAAAAGTTAAGATTAAGCAACATTCAAAAAATTAAATACTAATTCATTAAAAATTAAATGTTTCAAAACAATTGAACTAAGAAAAGTTTTCATGATAGCAAAGAAGTACTAAGAGTAAAACAAGATAAATATGACCAGCACTTCTAGCAGTTTGAGGATACTATATCGCACAAAGTTCTAGTGTGTTGTGTCAGCCACCTTATTTTTGACAAAGGGCCCAAACATGCTTCTTGGAAGAGAGATAGCTTCTTTAACAAGTGGTTCTTGAAAAACTGTCTCTCTACATGCTGAAAACTATAATTTGACCCAGGTCTATCACCTTGTACTAAGCTAAAGTCAAAGTGAATTAAATATCTAAACATTGAAACAGAAACACTAAATCTCCTGGAAGAGAAAGTAGGAAGAACTCTTGAAGACATAGGGGTAGGCAGAGTTCATGAACAAAAGTCAAATCACACAGGTAACACATGAATGAATTAACAACTGGGACCCTCTCTTATTGAGATATTTTTGCACATCAAAAGAAATTAGCAACAAAGTGAATAGATAATCCACAAATTTTGAAAAGATCTTCACTAATAAGCACTCAGACAAAGGTCTGCTCTCTAGAATCCATAAAGAACTAAGAAACTAAAGAACATTAGGGCCTCAAAAATTTAAAGACCCAATTCAGAAATGGGCATCCGAGATGAATACACACATCTCAGAGGATGAAGATAAAGAATCAAATAAATATATGAAAATATGCTCCATATCAGTAGCTATCCATGAAGTGCACATTAAAACAACACTGAGATACCATCTCACCCTATGAAGAATGGCTATCATAAAGAAATCAACCAACAACAAATGTTGGAGAGGTTGCTGGTAAAAAGGAACCTTTCTCCACTGCTGGTGAGAGTATAGACTGGTGCAACCATTATGGAAATCAGTGTGGAGACTACTTAAAAAGCTAAAACTGGAAATCTGACTCAAATCAGCTATCCTCTTCCTGGAAATATTCCCAGAGGAGCTGAAAACGTCATATCATAGTGATATAGGTGTACCTATCTTTATAGCAGCACAATTTGTAATAGCCAAATCTTGGAAACAACCAAGATGCCCATCACCTGAGCAATGGATGAAAAAGATGTGGTATTTTTATACGGTGGAGTACCATTCCGCTATAAATAATGATAAACTCTAAGACTTTATATATAAGTGAATTCCACTCGAAGTTATACTCATAAGTGAAATAAACCAGACCCACATGTGTAAATATCGTATATTCTCCCTAGTCTAAGAACTCAAAGGAAGAAATAAAATTAGAAAGGTATAACACAATTAAAAGGAAAGCAAGAACTTCAAGATTAGACAATGAAGAGAGAGCAAGGAGAAAAGCTAGAAAATATGACAGGGACAAAGTCATACATTTATATGCACAAGATGGGTAAGGCAATGGTCCTGAGAATCTTCCACAGGTTTTTGAAGCCAACAGTTAATTGGTAAGATTCTCACCCTGACTAACTATATATGCTGATACCTGTGAACTAGGCAACTGCATTGAAGAAAGCAATGTGTAATGGTAGGGTCATGGTTGGAATGCCTTTCATTCTGGCCTTCTAATTACATACTGCTTGTCACAACTTACTAATTATAGCCATACTATCTCATGTAAATGTTTGTTTTTTAAAAAAGGGTAATAAATGAAAACAAGAGACAAAAATATGTCACAGGACTGTCCGGCTACAAGGCTGTATATGGTTAGATTTCTAAATTTCTGTGTAAAAATATGTAAATGCATATTCTTATTTTAAAAATTGTTTAATCTTTTTAGTCTTTGTTTTGCATGTTCTGAAGGGACTCAAATTTTAACATGTCAATACTTGATGGAAAATACCTGTTTCATGTTATATCTAAGATGTTTGATATCCATACAGATAGTGAGGTTAAACTCAACCGCCTATGTTGTAAAATAACAATAATAAGCCTCTCTTCTGGAGGGTTAACAACATAAGTTTTCAGACCAAGAATTAGAGAAAAAGAAGGGCTGCAAGACAGCCAACACTTTTGTCCTCACTTTTCAAGGACAGTGAGGACTCAGGACATAGGAAAATCTGTAGTATAACATCATGTAACTCAGTTGTGTCTCAAATTTTCTGATCAAGGAGATTATGGAGCCACAGAGGAAAATGAATGAGGATGTAGAGTGTGCCTAAGGAGAGTCATATGATGAGAAAACATTCTCCCAGGCTTTCACAGAGAGCAAATTGGTCAAGCAATGGCTATGACTTATCCACATGACTGACATTGACAAAGGATCTACAAACCGTGGTACAGGTTTTCAGGTTAAATCCTGAGGGGATTTGACTGCTCTCATCAGATACAAAAGTCACATTTCTTTGTATATAGGTTTTGTTTTATCTTCATCTTACTGACCCAGCAGAAATGTATGAAAATAAAATATAAAAGTAAAGCCATATTAATATACTGAGCTTTAAATGGCTCAAGTCAACAACTTTGGACATTGCCAGTTTTATGGAAAAGCCACTACTATTATGGGATACTGGACTTTATTGGGATATTTTTCTGAATTCTTGCACCTACAGTATTTAAATGACAATTGAAGGCCTTCTCTGACAAAACTAACCAAAAAAGTGGAATTAGAAATTAACGACCATTGTGTATAGGTATACTCAAAATAGTTAGGATAGATATACAGCTCCATTCTCTTAATTTAATGAATAGAGAGGTTTGTTCAAATAAGGTTTGAGACAGAATAACATGTCTGCATCAGTAATTATAATGAATAACCACTAAGACAAAAATATACAATGTATTAATTATTGAAAATGTGCTAGTAATCAGTCATGAAACTGTCTCATTCCTGTTTCTTTCTCAATAAAATTATTTAAAAAATATTGATTTAATATTGCTTGACTATCTTGGATCTTCATTTTATCTTTCATTTCATCAAATATATCTACTTCTATCATGTTCTTTTTCTCAGAATTTTTATGACCTTATTTCATCATATAGTCTTTCTTTACATCTCTCAAACCTCTTCTGTTTTGTTTTGTTTTTGTATTTTTCCACTTGTGTTTCAAGTTCCCTCAGGCTGTCTAATGTTCTTTGTTTAGCTGGGTCCCCTTGACCTCTGGGGTGAACCTTCAGGAAGCTCTCATAGCAAATTCCATTCCTCCTTCTGTTCACACATTCTAGATCATGTCGCTCAACCAGGTTTTACCAAAGACAAAACCAAGATCAGTACACTGGTGGTCTTGCTTCAGGGTAGACTCTTGCAAGGTGGTAGAACTTTTAGCAGGTAAGGCACAGTGGAAGGAGGTCAGGGCAGTGAGCCGTCTAATCAGGTATTTCATCCTAGATCCCCTCTGCCTCTCTCTTACCTTCTTGGGCTTCATGAAGTGAATAGCTTTTTTTGTTGTTGTTTTTCTTTAAACCACGGGTTTCTGTTACAGGGTCCAGATTCCAAGTATTGGTGCCAAGTAACCACAAACTGACATCTTTTGTCTTTTAATAGTGATTTTCTCTAGTATTTGGTCACAATAATGGAAATCTGGCTCATATCCACACTATATAATCATTATCCTTGATAATTGCCTACACACACACTCACACACACACACACACACACACACACACACACACACACTGAATGAATTAATTAACTCTCCATAAATGTTTCAAGTAGCATACTCACAATTGCCAAAATTCAGAAGAAATAAACGTATCTTTTAATAGGTAAATGGGAAAGTAAGCTATGACATCCAGATAATTGCATATTGCTTACTGATTTTAAAAAAGAGATTAGCCATTAAGCTATGAGAAAACAGGAAGCATAAATGCTTATTGCCAAGTGAAAGAAGCCAATCTGAAAAGTCTATATACAGACTGATTCCAAATGTATGACATTTTCTAAAAGGTAAAGTGTGGAGACATTAAAGGCATCAGTGGTTACTAGGAGTTGACAGGAAGAGAGAGACGATCTAGGACAGCATGAATGCACTGGATCATGTGTGTTGTGTTTGGCGCACTGTATCAACTTGACAAGTTTAGAAGGTTAACTAAATGGCTCAACAAGAGGTTGGGGTCAGAGATAGGTATTCCATTGCATTCAGATATTGTATGTGTGTGAACAGCAAAATAATCCAATACAATCCAGTGGTCCACAATATTAATGGGTTAGCCGCAGAACGGGCAATGTCAGAAGTTGTTGACTTGAGCCTTTTACAGCTCAGAGTATTAACATGGCTTTATTTTTTATACCTTGTGGTTATACTTTCTGCTGGGGACATAAATGAAGGACCATTTTGTCGTGAAAAAAAATATGCATCTGGTTATACAAAATGGGATAGATATACAGCTACTTTCTCTTCACTGAGAAGAAAGATTCGTACTAATGTTTAGACAAGGTATCATGTCTGTATCTTTTACTATGACTAACGACCATGAAGACAACTATATGTAATATTTCAATTATTATAACTGTACTACTAGTCTGTTTTGAAACTGTATCATTGCAATTTTTTCTCAATAAAATTAATTGGAAAAAAAATCTAAAACAAAACCAAAAAAGAGGTTAGGTTCCTCATTTTGTAAACATTCTGGGTCTGTGCTAGAGGAAGACATGGAGCTGGTGTGAACAGGTAGCCCACATAGAATACAAGGGAGGAAAGAGTTTTAATCCTCACCCTTTTGTTCTTACAGCGTTTACTGTCTCCTGCTGCCTGGAACTGCTGCCCCTGAGCCATACCTCCCTGCCTTGGAGACAGCTGATTAGAGACTGAAACTTCTATAAGCTAAATCTTTTCTTCCTTAATTTTGCGAATATTTTGTCTCAGCAAGGAGAGAAAAGTAGCTCATTAATGGGTCTGTAACATTTTAGGTTTGTTTAAAATCATAGAGTGTACAAAACTGAACCATAATACAAACTATCAAAACCATCAATAGTGGGATATAGAAGCTGTGGCAGGTGTACATTCTGGAAAGACTTGATAATAGAGGAGGCTTTGCATGTGTAGAGACAGAGAATATCTGGGAAGTCCCTATACATTCTATCCTGCTGAGAACCTAAAAATTCTCTGAAAAATGCACTCATTGAAGAAAGGGTTGACAATCATCAACAAAGATTACATTTAAATAGCAAGCTCCCACTGATGGCATAAATGGAAAGATCTGAATTCATTGTCAGCCACAACTAATACTGAGATGTAAAGAACAGTTTCTAAACTCTTAAGGATCACTTGGAATTTCACACTATGTTAAAGACACTGCCAAAGAGTGTGACCCTACCATGTGCAGTGTGGGAAGCAAAGTAGGAACACACCAAGACACTGTCACAAGCAAGACTTACAGGCACGGCTTATGGAAAGCAAACGAGGCAAATGTTGAGATTGGACATGGTCTTAGTAGTGAGAAGAACGAAGTCACCATGAATCAAAATTCAAATGTGACAAGCTAGAGCAACCTACACCTGCCTTTTCAATATTCGAGATCATCAGAAGCAATAGCAAAAATGAAAAAAACCTAAAAGATGCCAAAATCTTCTTATTCACATATTTTAGGTATCTATTGATGACCAAAAATTAGTATCACACCAGAACACTTCATAGAGTTCTATGTGTCAGTGTTTACAATTTACCTTAGCCTGATAACAAAAATTTTCTTTATTTTCTACAGGATTTGTTTTGCTAAAGATATTACCTCACCAGAGGATTTTTCCTTCAAAAATCATATTTTTCCACCAAAAATTTGTACAAATAAAGGGAAAAAAATCCCCTAGTTTCCTCACACCGTGGATCAAGAGATATATAAGCATTTACTAAATCAAATAGGCAGTTTTAAGTAATAGTGGAATAAACATTCATATATTCATTGCCCAATAAGAGTTATTTGTACGTGGAAGAGCTTCATCTTGTTCTCATTTCACTAAAGAGGGAGAAAATAGACAAACTTAAATACTTTTAATAATTAAAATGTCTCTAGGAGATGGGATTGAAAATCTGGTAAGTACTGCTTGTAAGGGCTCCCCAGTGGAAAGATAGGCTTGTAAAACATTATGTTGTACTATCACTCATTTATTCATCAGGGCCATGTAAATGTTGGCTCTGCCCCAAACAAAATAATCATAAAGGTCAAGTTTTTCATTGATTCAGGACATCCAGTAGCTACAACAGTGCAAAAAAAGACACTCACAAAACAGGACTTTCATAACTACTTCAAAAAAAAAGTAGAAAGAATGATGAGATGAGTGTATTTGCAACAAGGGGAATTAGTTTGAAGAGGGCGTGTGCTTTGCTATAATAATTCTTTTGTAGTTTAAATAGTCACTGTACCTTCTTGGAAACTTTTTATTAGAACATGTTGGCAGTATACAATGATTACATCAGTTTTAGGGAATTGAGTATATCATAGCTCATTTCAATTCTTTTCCCCATTCTTTCCACCCCTTCTCATTTTGCTAGCATCAGATTTATTTGTTTTCTAAAACATTAAAAAGTTGTCATATGTACAAACTAACAATGAGATTAATAGGACAAAATACATGTTAAACATGTAAGACAGTTATACCACATCAGTGTTTTTGACCATACCTTATGTATAAAATTTCATGTTCTCTTTGAAAGCTACACAAATTTTTAAATTTATGCTTCCTTTTCCAATCCTATTTTTGTCTATCATTCCAAGAAATACTTCTATCAAAATTTCTTGTTTCCCAATTTATAATTAATTTTCTTGTTCTACTGCAAAAGTTTGTTTTGATATTTACTTCGTATTTATCCACTTTACATGAGTCATACACCTGGCCTTTTTTACTTTTCTTTTTTAAAACATTTTTTTGTTTATTTTAAGGAAAAGAAAACCAAAATACAGAATTTCAAAGCAACGTAATCGTTGATTAACAGTGATTAACATATTGTGTATTGCTCAGGCCAGCCAAATAGCTCAGTGGATTAAAGCATCTGAAAACAGGCACAGAGGCTGGGGGTTGATCCCCCGGCCTGCTGTGTCGGCCCTGCCCCCGGGGTACCTGCCCCCAGGATACCCTGAGACAGCAAATAAGACTGGGCATGGTGGCATGCCTGTAATCCCAGCATTTAGGAAACTATAAACAGGAGGATCACTACAAGTCCGATATACACAGTGAGACCTGGTAGACCCTGTAGACCCTACCCTAAATACAAAATAAATAAATAAATAATCTGTAAAATAATATATATTGTGTATTGTTATCTTCAAAGTAGTTGCCCAGATTACATGACATAGGCATGCATAACTGATCAAACCATATAAGCACAAACCAACCATTTTTTCAATGAAGTAAAAAAAAAAATCAGCAGTATATATTATCTACTTTTCTTTCTCTGTCTTTCCCTTCCTCCCTCCCTCCTTTTCTTCTTCCCTCCCTCCTTTCCTTCCTTCCTTTCTTCCCTCTAGCATTGCATATTGAATCCATGACCTAGGCAAGCACTCTATCACTGAGCTACATCTCTAGCCCTAGACTTAGTTCTTTCAGGGTTCTAAAAGTAATAGACTAGAAGGCTCATGTACAGCAGTGGCTTAATTTCTTATAAATAGGAAGCTCAAGAAGTCTTTAAATGAATGTGCTGGCTGGTCAGGTCCTACTTCCTCATTCAAAGCTTGCTTTCTGCTTTCTGTGTCTTTCTATGGTGGAAAGAACATATAAGCCCACCAGGGCCTCCTTTATAAGAGCACTAAACCCTTATAAAATGACTCATGACCTACTTACCTACCGACATCCCACTCCCTAAACCCACCACAGCGAGGGCAAGGCTTCTTTCTCCCATGGATTTTGGCATAGCACAAAAGTACCTGAAGTCACTAAAATGAAGAATTTTAACATAATCATTTCTTCATTAGAAGTCTGCTGTTAGTTGGAATAGTAGCCCCTAATCAGGACACACACATGGACTGGCGTTGGATGTTTGGACTTGAACCAGAGGCTTAATGTTGAATTTTGGCTAAGGTAATGTCCTTGGCAGGTTCCATCAGCTCTCTGAATTGCAAGATTGCAGGGAAAAACAGAAAAAATATCTGTTCTGTAGTGTTTTGCAAGGGTTACAAAAAATAGAGTGTACAAAGCTATTTGTGAAGCTGTAAAATGTTTTATCGTCATTTTTCCTATTGTTCTAGTTATTATTATCTCTTGAATGTTAAGCAGAACTATTGTTTACCAATGAGTGCAGAAAATAAATACTTTCTAATTGCACATAAGCATATACTAAAAGGCTCTTCTGGACCATAGGGAGCCTTATTTGTTTTGGGCTACAAAATGGTCATCGAGAAATACAACTAGATATATAAGTGCAATCAAGTAGTAAACAGTTTACCTCAACATTCCAGCATCCAAACTCTAGAAAAAGGGATTTTAGAGATTATTTTATTCCTCATTCTAATTGAACACTGGAGAATAAAATAGAAAGGGATGGTGGCTTATTTTTGTTATCTCTAGACACTTGTAGCCAGAAGGCAAATATCTGTAGAAGTGTGAAATGCTTATCCATTTACAATATTATCATTTATTTTATATTTCTTATATTCAATGCTAATCATTTTTTTGGATGGAAATGGTTAGCAGTGAAACTGATCCTCCTGGGAGCTGAGTCTTGATGCAAATTATTTCTTCTCCCCAAAGGAGGCAGACACTACACAGTCGTTTCATATAATAAATTCAAGCCAACTCTAGGACTCTTGTGTTGTCATAAACTGCTACTGCATGTGCGTCAGTGACAGAGATTTTACTGATGATGCTGTTGTTTTTGCTCCTCATAGATCAGGGCCTAACTGTTTTCTTTTTCCAGAGGAGACGGGGAGCTGACAGACCAGATGCCACCAGCAGCTATCTGTCAACCAAGATGAAGCAGCTGCTGCTGTTTCAGCTGCTCATCATTCTGGAGTTCAGGGCGTGTGTCTCACACTACCTGTCTTTCACAGAAGTCAGTTTCCTATGTGGAAAGAAGTTGTGTAAGTCCTGAGGAATACAAAGGTGAAAGACAGCAATACACATTAGAAACACGCTTGATTCTTCAATCTGCCCCTGAGTCTGGGTGCACTTTTATCTATGCCGGCCAGTCTCCTGGGCATCTGCACATGGCTCCAGCACGGGCTACAGATATTTATGCCAAACAAAAGCTCTGCACATCTGCTGTAAAGCAGCCTCAGTATATCTTGAAGCCCTGGAGTTGGTGTGGACTTGAGGAAAGGATGCCAGACCTGAATTCAAATGACATGGTTTATAGTCCTGGCCTGGTGACAGATGAGCTAAGTGACCTTGGGCAAACTCTTTTGGTCTACACCATAGGATTTTTAATTCTCAAATGGGATCTTCACTAAATGTCCTGTTGGCTCTGATTCTATGATTTCCAAATGAGTGGTATAACAATAACTAAAGTGTGTCATACATACACACTGGGATAGACATTAAACAAAGAGTGTTGTGTAAGTTAAAATATCTGCTCAACATGGCAGGCTATTAATGAGCTGCTATCCTCAACTTGCAAAGGAGGAAATCAGTACTACACACCTTCTCTGTGGTCCTAGTTTGTGAGGGTGAAGTTGATACTCAAACTCAGTTCTATCTGATAGAAGAGTCAGGTCGTTAATGTACAAGAGACAACAAATGGGTAGTCTTCAAAGCATATAGATCATTCTAGAAAAATCTCAGATTCAGAATTTAAATAGAATTTCACATTTATCTCAACAGCTACTATCTAGTCACCCCAGAATCCTGTACTGGAGAGGATGGTGTCAAACACTGTTTCCTTGGAAATTCAGACAATTTTGTGATTGTATTAAGTGTTGTGTGAAAATAAAATAACTTTTGTTCTCCTCAAGAATGTCTCAATTTGGAATGCTGCTTATAAATTAGCAGAGAAGGTAGCAATTAAAATTAATCATATTGTTAGGTACACTTGCATATTTATAATCTGCTAGACAGTTTTCATTCCAGCTGATTTAAAAAAAATATTGGAAGCATAAAATAGATGAAACACTATAATAAATATTTTTAAGTAAAGCTAATAATATTTAGCATTTTTCAAGGATGCGCTGGCTAATAAAACTTTTACTGTTTAAGATTGTGCTTTCTCTTAAGGAGGAAAAAGAGTGCAGATTTATTGGAAACAAAACAGGAGGATCTCATGTTAGGCTCCCGCATGGCCTCTAGTTTCTTAATGAGCACAATCCAATTACGTCAGTTACGTCATTCTCGTCTTCTCCATTTGCAAGTATGATTCAAGATACTTATTTTATAGTTACATTCAAAGTCATAAAGTACCATCTGCTATCTTAATAGATATGCTAATAATCTTTCAGTAATTGACAAAATACCTGAACATTAACATGCAGAAGAAAGGTTTATCTGAGTTTATAGTTCCAAAGATTGTAGTTACTGTCATTCAACTGCATTGCTTTTAGACTCATGTCAAGGCAGAATCAAAATGATCATTTAAAACAGCAGTGACAGAGCGGGTATGAGAGAACAGGAGAGAAGAGGTGGAGGCCAGGACCAGAGGTCATCACAAGGTTGTACTCTGAGGTCATGACCCTTGACCCACTTCCTTCAACAAGATCCCATCAGCTAACTTTCCATCAACTCCTGATCATGGCATTAAATTTAGACCCCCTCAATGGACTCATGCATGATTAAATTAGAACTCATGACCCAGACACCTTCCTAAAACCACTGCACTGAACACAAGAGACTTATAAGGACACTGACAATAACAATGAACTTCTCAAGAGACATAGTAATAACATGATCTCTTCTCTTGCATCACTGATTGACATCCAAATGGCCATTGTACTGATTTAAGCTTAAAATGGCCAATTATTGTCCTTCACCAAGAAAAGTGACCTTAAGTTTCTCAACCTGGAATACAATGCCTCATCACGTCTTATTGTCTTGCAAATCTTAACCTGGCTTTTCTCTTCTGTCCAGTCTTACCAAGTTCTTCTGGCTAATTCAGGTCAAAAATCTGTGACCATAAAGTTTTCTGTCTATCTGAAGTTGCTCTCTCTTTCCAGCTCTAGTAGAGCTGCTCTTTTTTTAAAAAATTATTTATTTATTTATTTATTTTTACATTTTATTTAGAGTGTGTGTGTGTGTGTGTGTGTATGTGTGTGTGTGGCCAGCTCAGCCCACCAGGGGGCGGAGCTGACTGGCATGTGGTGCTGGGGGATTGAACCGCGGTCCCTGTGCTTTAGCTAAGCTTGTTCTAAGTAGGTGCTTTAGACCACTGAGCCATCTCTCCAGCCCCTAGAGCTCTTCTTGTGGTTTAAGTCCATACTGAGTTTTCCTCTCCGTTAAAAGCCTTTCCAAACTGTGCCTCTCCCCAAGTAGTCCTGTCTTACTCTGCTGTCTTGAAGTAAGTGGTGTTGAATAGGCCCTCCCATAAGACAGTCCAAGATCAAGTCTACTCTACTACCCTGTATCAGACCTGTGTCTTCCCTGTTTCTCTTAAAATAATACTTAACCAGAAAGCAATCAGCCTTAAAACTAGAGATCAGAGGAAGGGAGCTAGCTCAGGGGCTCAAGTGCCTGCCTGGCAAGCCCGAGGTCCTGAGTTTAATTTCCAGTACAAAATAAACAAATAAACAAACAAACAAACTAGAGACTAAAAAAATGTCAGTCCTAATCAACCTATCTTTTTGCCACATCTGTCTTATAGAGTAGCCACTGAACACGGGAATAGTGATGGTAAGTAAAGCAATGAAATGATAGACTCATTACACTGGTATTTTTGATCTCTACTTATCAAGGCTGATTGTTTTCTGGTTGGGTCTCATATTTGGAGAACGATGTTCTTCAACTTCCCACACTGTTCTTTGCCCCCTAGTGGAGTAGAGATGGATTGCAATAAATAACGTGAAAAGCACTTTAGCCTGATCCTACAGAAGGCATATTTAAAATTTTTACCAAAAGTTAGGTATTTCATCTGAAATAGACCTAATATTTAACAAATAGTGGCTGTAGCACATAAATGACTCTTTTGAGCATACATCTTGGAAAACCTTTTATGTACTATAAATATATCATGTGAATGTTGCAAAGAATGTAATATGGGTCTGTTGCAACTTCATGTTGATAAAAATGAATTCATATGAAAAGAGAAAATATTTTATAAGGCCCCATACTTGTTGTGACTTAAAATAACACATTCATTTTCTGAATAATGCTCAAACTGATACTTTTTCATAATACACCCTGAAATGGTGCTGTTGTTTAGATATGGTCTCGTTGTGCTCCTGAGAGGTACCTGTGCCAGAACCTTGGCCCTTGGTGTGCAGTGTTAGAATCTGAGAGATGGAGAATGTTGAGGCAATAAAATCTAAGAGGTGGAGCCCAGTGGAAATATTTTATTTCATGTGGGCTCTTCCTTCAAAAGAGATTGGCGCTGTTCTCTGAGGAGATTAGCACTGATGAGAACAGATTGTTCTGGAAGCCATAAACTTATATTCTCATTGATCCATTGCTTTCATCTTACTTTGAGAACCATCCTTTTCAAGCTTTCTTGTGTTTAGTCTTACCATGATGGAGTCTGACATCTTGTAACTAGCAGAGTCTCTTGCTACAGGTAAGAGATGCCAGGGCCAGGTTCTTGGACTTCTGAAACTATGTTCCCCTCTTATGCATTAAATAGTCAACCTCAAGTATTTTGCTGTAGCTACACAAAGCAGATTAAAACAAATGCAAAAGGTACATCATGTTGTAATTTCATAGAAAGTAATGTATCAGAAAAATTCTGGTCAAACTTTAACAAGATATGGATTTTTGATTAGCATACCTAGAGGAAACACAGTTGAGAATTATATAGGAGCACTAATGAGATTTATTGTATATTTAATTTTCTCTTGTTATGCATTAGATTTTCCAATTTGTGTACATATTGTTTCCTGTGCTATAGCAAATGATCATCCTCCTATTAAACGTTTGTATTTTCCCAATACAATCTAGCCTCTAAGAGAATGAGTTCCCATTCTTGGGCACAATAAGTTACTTGGTAATGTTGCATAGATGGACCCCTGCAACATTATCACTGGTGATATACAGCCTGGCATAGACCACCAACACCAAGAAGTAAATACTATTAAAAATTGATTTTTAGTATTCTGTGATCCTTAAGAAAATTTAAAATATTTCTATTACTTATATATCTTCAGTTTTCCATGTTAACAAAACTTTAGCTATATTATGTGGTCCCTGGTATCTTTGTTTCTTTAATCTTTGTTTATGTATTTAGTATAGAGTATATAGGGTCTCAATACACAGATGAGACTTGTAGTGACCCTCCTGTTTTCAGCCTCCCAAGAGCTGGAATAACAGATGCATGCCACCATGCCCAGTCTCAGTAGTCATCTCAGTGTGCTTTGGGTACAAGGCTGGTATTACATGCTGGGGATCGAGCTCCAGTCTCTGCATCTGCCTAAGCAGGTGTTTTAATCTGCTGAGATATCTGACCAGCCTTATCCTTTTCTTTTTTA
>NW_004524603.1:19473882-19474938 GCF_000260255.1 Octodon degus | reverse complement strand
TATATTTGGTTTTTTGTACAGGTTCTCACTAGGCAGCTCAGACTTGTAGTGATCCTCCTGTTTTCAGCCTCCCCAGTGCTGGCACTACAGGGGTGCACCAGCACTCCTGGACTGGGTGGATGGGTCAGTGCAGCTGGGGGCAGGGCTGATACAGCATGTGGTACTAGTGATCAAACCCCAGACCCTGTGCTTGCCTAAGCAGGTGCTTAGTCCACTGAGCTATCTTGCTGGTCTTTTTTCTTTATTCTTACTGATTATCAGGAAATAACATGGGATAGATTTTATTTATTTATTTATTTATTTATTTGGCAGAACCAGGCCCTTGTGCTTGCCAGGCAAGCACTTATTCTCCTGAGCCATCTCCCTGACCCTCATGGGATGGATTTTAATATCTCTGTGTGATAAGGGGAGAAATAAATTCTAAAAGAAAAAACTGAATGACATATTGCCTCTGAAGATAACTTTGTCTCATGTAACCCAAACCAAACAACTTGATTCCCACATCTCTAATGTAGATGTGTAAATTGAGTAAATCTGATCCCTCTATATAACTTTGCTAATGATAGATATTACCTCAGGTTTTTTGGGGGGGTCCATCAAATTTATTAATTTACAGCAGTACCTTGGTACTGGTAGTTCATTGGATATGAGAGTTGCTGAAGCAAGTACCGAACAATCTTATTTTAAATGGAAGGTGTAGCAAGTCACAAGGCAATTGACCTCGACAATTTCTGGCTTACATGTTGAGTACCAGAAAAAAAGTGAAGAATATCAGGACAAAACTTGTGTGTCAAAATGCACTGAGCATCAAATTCAATACTTTGAATACCAAGGCAGGATTATATTTCATATTTTCCACGTCATTCCTGAACCATGTCCTGGTTTGTCTAGTTATTTTCAGTACCTCAAAATCTATCTTGTAATATTTAAAATAATATTGGGTCATCCTCTTCCAAAACACCTACTCCTTTATAAAAACAAGGCTCCATTTTTAGAACTGAGTGATATTCGTATGTGTAACTTTTATTTTTTATTGTATCTTTTTTTTTTTTTTTT
>NW_004524603.1:19472647-19473782 GCF_000260255.1 Octodon degus | reverse complement strand
ATTTTGGGGAAGGATCTACAGGGTGTTCAGGGTCTCACTACTAGATCTGATTCATAGTGATCCACCTGTTTACAGCCTCACAAGAGCTGGGACTACAGGCCTGCACCACCATGCCCAGTCTCAATTGCTATCTCAGGGTGCCCCGAGGGTGGGGCCAGCACAGCAAGCCCGGGGATCAAACCCCCCCAAGAGTAAATTTGGAAATGATGCTTCACTCAGTAGACAGCTTCCTGCAAACTTAAAAGGTCAGACTCCTTGGGACCATACAATTGATCAATCCTGGCTGTTTCTCTGGGTAGTGCTTTGACAATTCTCTATTTACTGCAAGCTTTGTTTCATCACCATTGCCAAAGAAAGGCAGAGCTAAACAATGAAGTGTTAAAAGCAGATTTTATCCAGAATTCTTGAAGTAGAGAAAAAGAGATTTCACTATAAAATTGGAGAAATAGATATCTTTAGTAAAGAAGCAGAATGGAGGTAAATGGACAGGCAATTACTAAAAGAAAATATATAAAGTAATGAGAACTCTGGCCAACCTGAGATAATAGGACTCTTATCAAAGGCAAGCTAAGACCACCAGACTTTACCTGGGAGATGTTGAGGGTGAGGAGGGAGACTAGGTGTTGAGGATAACCAGACACAAAGGGCAGAGGTCCTTTCCAAACTGGTTTATCAGGGTCCTTGGTAAACATAAGTCAGGTAGAGACAAACATGGAGATCCAAAAATTAAGACCTAATAGTCTTCAGTCAAGCACAAAGTCTTCATCAACTTCACTCTTACATGAACCTAAAGAATACAGCAGCATGTTTCACAGTCTGTTTACCAAGTATTTTAGTTTCCAAAATAACTTCCCCACCAGCTCCTTGATTCTTCTTTAAGGCCAGTTTAAAAATATTAAAAGTACATTATAGTCTTCTACCCTCACATGTTCTTTCAATAGAACGACAAGTTCTTACAAGTTGTTTCTACCATATGTTATGAATATCTCTTAATCTATTTAAACAAGACCCTGGACTTATTTTTGTTCTGCATCATCTCTGAAACCATTAATTTCCTAAGTAAATATAAAGAAGAAATTTATCTCTAATACTTTAAGCAAATACATTGAATCCATATATTACATTGAATAAAAAT
>NW_004524603.1:19463337-19469872 GCF_000260255.1 Octodon degus | reverse complement strand
TTTAATGTCAAACTCCCTTTATATTGTAGTGGATGACACTTGAAGATATACTCATAAGAAACCACCAATCTAGAAGTTAAAATAAGCATCTTGTTTTGCTTCTAAATCACCAAAGAATTCTTTAGAGCTGTGTTTGATTAGCTGACATTCAAGAGCAAAACCTTCTGAACAAGGTGCCATGTGAAATATACAATGTTTTAAAAATGTGCTGTCCATGGCACAGGTCTCTCTAAAAGACAGGTAGTCTGTGAACTGTCATTAGGATTTCTCCTCTACTTTATATCAGTAGAATCCATGCTCAGTTTTTCTAATCTTCCAGGTAGCCCAGGACTGGCAGAAAATATTTTTAAATTTGCCGTTGTTGACAGAGATGTTTCAGGGATGTACTAAATGGATGTGTCAGTCCAGCCATTTCCTGTTTATTTGTTTTGGCTTTATTAGATTGTGCTCAAGCCACAATTATCTCACAGAAACTTTCTTAGAGCTTTTCTTATTTTGTAAGTTCTAATTAAGGTATGGCAGACAGTCTGATTCATAAATCCACTTATGTGGACATATACAGACTTTAATGTCTCGGGACCCTGAGAGAAAATAATTAAGGGTCGTCTCTGTGAACCACTGCTTACTGTTACATGTCAATTCCCCTGAAGAGCCTTCGCTTTCTATAATGACATGTGGCTTATGTGGCCCTTGTTCAGAATAAAGGTACCATCTGTTTAGTAGATAGATAGATTGACAGATATAAACATATGTATTGATAAAGAAATACACAACTAAAATTGCCGCATACATTGTGAGGATTAATTATTTGCTTATTCCATTAAAAAAAGTTTGCCTTCTTGCCCCACATGCTTGGAAACCACTGATATAGAAGTTAAAATAGGCAAGGTGGTACCAGGGTAGAGCAAGAATAATTCAGTTGTGCAGAGCCTAATGGAAACTCTGTACTTAGGGAAGATGGCTAAAAGGTAAGATGGAAAGAAAGGTTTCAGAACAGCTGCCTGATAAGAAAGAAAATGTGTCAAAAAATGAAATGTGGAGCATTTTAGCAAATGGCTCATTTTTGTTCAAAGCAAAGTCTTGTTTCAGCTTTATTGTCATTTGATATAAACACAATCAAGAGTTCAGAATATACACTTGAAACCCTTCAGGAAAACATGTGAGGAATTTCGTGTGAGGGTAGACAAAATAGGAGGTCGTATTTCTCAAACACAGCACACACATGGCTTGTCAGTACAGACACGTATGAAATGATAAAAGCATTGCATCAGACAAGAGTATTGAGTCCACCTAACATTTATAAGGATATTGTGCCTGTCTCTTCTGTTGGTAGGGCCCTTTGTATCTCTTGAACATATCTGTTTGTCACCCTTCCTCAGATGCTCTCAGATAAACAGATGGGAGAACAGCAGAGGAGAAGGGGTTATTTTCTGCTTCCTTGTCTGTGTCTTTGTGACTGTGGCCAAGTTGGGCGCTGTGATTAATGTGAGATACAGATGTCAGCTCTGTGCTGCACATCTGACTCTGGCTGGCTGATGGGCCAATCGCGCTGTGTGGATGATGGCTCCCATTTGTTTGGGAAGTGGCCAGGAGACAACTCTCCATGGCAGTAAAGAGTACCATTTATTCCTTAGACTATGAGGCTTTGACATAGAGATCAAGCTGTAGTTAAAGAGGGTGCATGTAAAGTTGTTATCAAATAAGGTTCATGCAAACTGAAAATTTAGAGATTCAGTGTAGATCCATAAGCCTTCTACTCCCACCTCAACAAACTGAGTTCCAAAAGAGAGGAATGATTTACATGTTCTATTCAAACTAGATACAGATTTCATTTCCAGTGCTCTACTCTGTTTGTGGTGAGGCAAATATAACACTATGAACCTCACTTTTGCATCTGTAAGACTGCATGATAGTACCTAACTGGTACTATATATATAGTTGAGATAATATATAACATGATCTATAATAATTTGTATGGCTAATAGTATGTCCTTAATAAACTGTTATTTTCTTTATCCATTTTTATAATTTTTTCTTACCTTGAGCAGAAAAAATTTACACACACACACACACACACACACACACACACACTCACACAGTTCACAAATGTTTGGTTTTTGAGCAATTAGGTTCATGAACAGAAGCATTAGGGAAAATTGTGACCCCATTCACAAATCTGCATCACTTGATCATGACTAGGACTGTCTTCCTCAGTGTAGAATGAATTAAGTGTGTGAACAAGGTATACTGTATATAATTACATATGAATTACATATATAATATTAATTCTCAATAATCTGTTCAGTGGATATTATTATTCTCATTAGCCCCATTCTACATAGTAGTGCATATGGAAACAAATATGAATTGGATTCCATTGCAGTTCTGCATGCTCTTAGTAGCTTGAGAGTTGATTGCAGTTGTGCTACACTGCAGACTGGCTACTAGTAAAGTTTTGAACATAAAATGACATCTTGGATTGTTTATAACTTTTCTATCACTTTTACCAGCACATGAACATGCATAGGAGCAGAAAGCTCCCTACCCAGCATAGCTGTTGAATTGTTATAAACTAGAGGCCTGATGAACTAGAGGTATAAAGCATCCTTGATATTTCTATTCTAGAAAATCTGAAAACTTTTTGTTCTTCTGTATTTTAGGGAAGGGCTTAAAGAGTGTTGAGGGTCTCAGTACTAGATTGGACTCATAGTGACCTGCCTATTTACAGCCTCCCAAGAGCTGGGATTACAGGCATGAGCCACCATGCCCCATCTCAATTGCCATCTCAGCATGCCCCAGGGGTGGGGCTGGCATGGCAGGCCAGGGCATCAAACCCCTGGCCCTTGTACCTGCTTACAGGTGCTTTAATCCACTGAGTTATTTTACTGGCCCTTGAAAACTTCTTAAAGATGGGATTGCATCTCCAATTTTTGAGATCATTATGTATTTTTCCACAGATGTGACATATTTCACTTCTGTTACATCATGCTCTGGAAAACTGGATAACCTCCCATAAAATTAGGCCATGGTGCCTCTCTCAATTATAAAATAAATTCATCTCCAAAAAGCTTTTAGTTTTAGATAAGTATGACTAATTATCATTTGCTCAAAGAACAGGAGGAAAAACTTAATTAAGTGAGAATCACCTGGATCTCAAAGAATTTATCAAAAATATTCAGTAAAGAAAGACAGAAAAAATGTTTCACAATGTTTGGTTATCTCATTTTCTTTTTTTTCTGCTGTCTGCTCACTAAACAATATGATCAAACACTATCCAATAATTGAATTCCATTCACTATTTATCCTTCTCTTCAGAACCCCAAACTTTTATCACCATGGTAAATATGCTCACCTTTAACTTACTATCCCATGTCTGGTTTCTGCACAGCTAAAACAAACACAGTTGAAGACCTAGTTCTTCCACTGACTTTTTGATTGTTTGTCTCTGATCACCATTTACTCAGTTACAATTTGAAGTGTTTCAGTTTTTCTAATATCAAACCTAATATATTTGATTACTCAAACACTTTCTTCAGCTTTTGACATTAATCTACCTCAAATGATGTCTATCAATTATCTGGTTTCATACCAATTGTCAATCTCTGCCTTTCCAACTAATTTGATGCCTCTGTACTATTTTGCTCCATGAAATTGTACCTACTTTTACCTGAGACATTCTATGTTTAATTTTTCACATAACTCTATAATTTGCTATGGTGTTTACTTTAAATTTCTGTGAGAGTCTGAAAATTCTTAAGATTAAATGTTCAAGTATTGGTTATGAACTAATGCAATAATTAGGTATAATATTGACACGTTTTGTTAAATCATAGGTAAGCCTTAAGTCCTTTGAGCAAGAACAGGATACAGTAAATTCCCAACTTATGAACATTTGAGTTATGAACTTTCACAGATACAAGTGAACCTTGCAGTGTCAACATTTGTAGACACAACTAAAATTCCCACATACATTGTGAGTATTGATTATTTGCTTATTCCATTAAAAAAGTTTGTCTTATTACCACACATGCTTGGAAACCACTAATCTAGAAGTTAGAATAGGCAAGGTGGTGCCAGGGTAGAGTAAGAATAATTCAGTTGTGCAGAGTTTAATGGAAACTCTGTACTGTGGAAGTAGTGCATGTGTCTGCCACACACTGCCACAGTTGTGCTACAATGTGCTCATTGTACAGTGAGACAGTGAACACTACTACAATACTCAATTAGAGCCCAGGAAGCAAGAGGAAAAAGCAGTAGTGATGTTGACAGGGCATCCGGGAAGCACAAAGCAATACACATTGTACGTTTGTGTCAAAAGCATGTAAGACTCACTTTGTTGAACTTACAGATGAACCCAACTTACAAATGGTCTCCCAGAACAGAACTCATCTGTAAGTCAGAATCTTACCATAGTCATCTTACCTACTTTGGTAGGCCCAAGACTCAGGCCTGACTCACTTTACTAAGGGTCCCAACTGACACCAAACACCAGGTTTTCTCCATGGTAGACTCACAATCGTGACCCACTTCTATGGCCCTGGTCATCAGGCTTGTCCTGTAGGCTCAAAATTGGGTCCAACCCATGCCACGGGACTACCCGTGTGGAACCCAAGCTCCAAACATGACTTCATGGACCCAGGTGTCACTATCCTTCACAAGAATTCCAACAAACTTCTCATTGACCTGCTCAGAATCTCTGGGTGGGCTAAGTAGGGAAGGACTTTCCCGGTACAAGTTAATTTGCAAAGGCTGCAAGTGGTGACCTCCATCTTCAGATATGCAAATGTCTTCAAAATTCAAAAGTCACAAATTGAATGGAAAAGCATAAAAAAAGTTTATGAGCAGCAACAGCAAAATTTGGAAGGCTGCAAATTGCTTGACAAAAATCCAAACTAATCATCTTACCAAAGCTCAGTGAGGTACAAGAGAACACAGATAGAAAATTAAACAAAATCAGGAAAACAATATGGAGAAAAACACAGAAGTAAAACAAAGAGAAACCATAATGAACAGAGGGAGACACATTCTAGAGCTGAAAAATATAATTACTAGACTAAGAGAAATTAGTTTAGGTTTGCTCTCTGGTACCACATGCTGTGCTGACCCTGGAATCCTCGGTGCACAGTGCTGGCCACAGAAATCAGGTGTGGTGGTGCACACCTATAATCCAGAGCTGGGGAGGTCAAGATAAGAGGATCACCATGAGTCTGAGTTGCGTAGTGGGACTCTGTAGCAAATAAATGCTTAAGTAAATAAATAAATTAAAAAAAAAGAAATTATAGAAAGCTACAACTTAACACTTGATCAAGCAGAGGAAAAAATTGGTGCATTCACAGAGATTCCACATGGCATTACAGAGAGAGACAACGATGAACAGAAAAAAGGAAGTGAGCAAAGAAAACCTATGGAAGTAATAGGACACGATCAACTGAGTTCTTGCATTTAGGAATTCTAGAAGGAACACAGAAAGAGAGTGACAGAAAGCTTATTTAAACAGTGTCGGAAAACTCCCTAAATGTAAACATAAAAATGGACATTTAAGTATGGCATACCAAAGTGAGTTGAACATAAAGAGATCTTCACTGAGATACATTATAATTGAATTCTTAAAAGGCAAAAGTGAAGAAAGCATTTTGAAAACAGCAAGAAAGTACTGGTTTATCACATACAAAGAAAATGAGCCATACTATCCACAGATTTCTAAGTGGAAACATTGGAGACTATAAAAAGTGAAATGATCTATTTGAAGTACTGAAGGAAAATAGCAGAACAAAACAAAAGTAGCCACTAAGAGTTCTCTATATAGGAACGTCCTTCAGTGATGAAAGTTATATAGAATGTCATAAGGATACATGGTGAATATTTAAATGCATTTTAAATATAATTCAAAGCATATAGCCATTAATCCCTTTCAAAATACTACCTTCTTCCTTCAGGAATACATATGTCCAGTCCTAGCCCAGGTCCGGTTAGTGTGTGGGAGAACTTCAGGCTACCCTGTGCAGTGGGACCTACTACTGATCCCAGCCCAGGCGCACCATGGGTGAGACCCTCTTCCAACCCCTTGGGACGCAGCCCACCACTCCGCAGCACCTCCACCACTCTGCCCTCTGAGTAGGAATTTCTGCTGCGTTCCAGGAACCCCCTGACCCAGTCCTAGCCCAGGTCACCTGAGTGTGTGGGAGAGCTTCCAGCTAGCCTGCACCGGTGGTACCTATTACTGGTCCCAGCCCAGGTGCAGCTTAGGTGAGACCCTCTTCCAAACCCTTGGGATGCCCCACACCACTCCGCAGCACCTCCCCCACACTACCCGCTGAGTAGGAATTTCTGCCCCATTCCGGGAACCACCAGACCCAGTCCTAGCCCAGACCGGGTGAGCTGCCTCTCTCCACTACTCCACCTTGTCTGCTCCAGGCTCAGCTCAGGCCTGGCATACAGGCCTGGGGTGTAACCCTGCACCTGAAATCCCTGCAAAGAGGGTGGAGGAAAGAATCACCCAGCTAGTACAGGAGCAGAAAATCTTGCCAGAGGGGCA
>NW_004524603.1:19443408-19459257 GCF_000260255.1 Octodon degus | reverse complement strand
TTTTTTTTTTTGTGGAATCACAGTGAATGCTGATACCTAGAGTCATCCAGTCTCATAAAAGCAGTACAGTGTGTCTACATCTTCCTTATTTGTCAGATCTGATAAAGCGTGACTTCTCAGTCTTCCCTGAAATCGAAATGTTTTACACTGATTAAGGAAAACTTAGCTATAGTAGTTCCACTAAAAGCGGAGAACAAGAAATCCAGAGCTGCTTTAAAGAGGCAAAAAGAATGACATATGTGTCGCCAAATCCAGGAGGAAGGCTGATGAGATAGCTCAGCAGTCTGACGTGCCTACTTAGGCAAGGTTAGACAAGTGCAGGGTACCGCAGTTTGATCCCAGGCAGCTCATGCCAAACCAGCTCAACCCCCAGGGCATGCTGAGATGGAAAAAAAAATCCAGGGGGAATAAAATAAGGCAGATTCATGGCGCTGTGTCTTTTACCTTAATAACATTTTGAAATCTAAACACTGATCTTATTTTTCAATCAACCATTGTGACTCTGCTCGTCTGTTAATGAGGATGTAATAGAATATAAATAGTGATATTGATAACATAAAATGTGGAGAAGAAGTTGAAATGTAGAGGCTTAATATTTAGCTGGAATAAACTTGTCAGTTTAAAATAGGCTGTTATAATTATAGGATGTTTTGTGAAAGTCTCATAGTAGCCATAAAGAAAAAAAAATCTGTAGTAATGACACAAAAGCCAAAAAAAGATATATCACCACAAAAACTCACCAAATTATAAATAAACCAAGAGAGGAAGAAACAAAGGAATAACAAATCAGAAAATAATAACAGATAACAACAGGAAGTCCTGCACCTTGGTAATAATTTTAATTATAAATGGATTTAATTCTTAATCAAAATGCATATCTGTATTAGTCTGCTGTCCTCCTGTAGGGTCAAAATCCCCAACACCCACAACTTAAAAGAGGCAAAGTCTATTCAGTTCACAGTCTCCAGGGGTTTATGTCTATCATTTCTTTGCTCCAAGGCAGAATTACCCTGGTGAAATAGCATGCTAGAAAAAAAAAAGCTGCTCACCTACTGCAGCCAGAAAGCAAACACAGGGGAAGGAGGGAGGAAACAGGGACAGGAGAATGTTTTTCAGGTCAGCACCCTGCTTTCTTCAACCAGACCCTACCTCCAAACACAGAAATCTGTGGGACATTTTAAAGTCAAACCATATCAATATCTATAGAGAATGAATTAAAGACAAGATTCATTTACATGTTGCCTCCATCAATAGATTTCAGAACATGCATTTGCTGAAATTAGTGATGGAAATGGACACTACATGCAAATGTTAACCAAAAAAGAACAAGAATGATTACATTTGTAGCCTAGAAAATAAACTTTTAACATAAAACTGTCACAAGAAGCAAAGAAACAAATAATACATGGATAAAAAAATAGAATAATTATAGTATATTTGCACTTAAAATCAGAGTACCTAAATATACAAAGCCAAAATTGTCACAGCTGAAGGGAGAAATAGATACTAATGTGATAATAGTAGACTTTTATACCTCATTTATAGAGGTATAAAAATAGATAAACCATTCAGATCAAAAGGAAAACAACAGGAAAATACTAGGCTTAAAAGACACTATAGACCAAAAAGTTCCAAAAGACATGTAAAGGATACATCCAACCACAAAAGAACATATTTTTGTCTGCAAGTATACATGGAATGTCTTCCAATATAGATTGCACAATTTACTAATAAATTCAGGACAACTGAAATTATATTGAGTCTCTTTTCTGATTACAATTGTATGCTAGAGAGCCAGCCAAATAGCTCAGCAGATTAAAGCACCTGCAAGCAGGCACAGGGGCCAGGGATTCGATCCCTGGACCTAGCATGCTGGCCCTGTCCTGGGGAGCTCTGAGATGACAATTGAGACTGGTCAGGGTGGTACATGCCTGTAATCCTAGCTCTTGGGAGGCTTTAAACAGGAGAATCACTGGGAGTCTGATATAATAGTGAGACCCTGAACAACCTGTAGACCCTTCTCTAAAATATAGGAAAAAAATAATAATTGTAAGCTAAAGGTCCCAGAGGTGCTTAGTGAAAAAGAAACAGGAATGTTTACAAGCATGGAAACAACCAATGAATGAAAGTGATTCTAAAATATCTCAAGAAAAATGGAAGTAGAAAAAACATTATCAAGATGTATTGAATGTAACAGGTGTCAACCCAAGAGTCGTATTTCTAGTGATAAATGCACATGTGAAGAGAGGGGAAAGAGCTCAGATACATTAGACTTCAGGATACTGAAGAAGAAGAATTAAAGGAAATTAAGTAGAAGAAAAAAATTACATAGAGTAAATAGAAAAGAGAAAATAGTTACTAGGCAAAGTACTTCCAATGATCAATGAAAGTAAGTTTTTAAGGGCCAGCCAAATAGCTCAGTGGATTAAAAATACCTGCATAGGCAGACACAGGTCTGGGACCTGGGATTGGGCCCGCCGTGCCAGCCCCACCCTGGGGCGTGCTCTGAGACAGCTATTGAGACTGGGTGTGGTGGCATGCTCCTGTATTCCCAGGACTTGGGAGGCCATAAACAGAAAGATCACTACAAGTCTGATCAAGTAGTGAGACCCTGAACACCCTGTAGACCCTGTCTTAAAAAAAAAAAAAAAAAAAAAAATCCCAGAGAGAAATAAAAGGAAAAAAAGTGTTAAAAATACATGAAATTAACAACCCTTTAGCTATACTAAACAAAGAGTTAGAGTTAGAAGATCCATAATAAAATCAGAAAAAAAAAACAGCATAACTGACACCACTGTATTATAAGCAATACAAGAAATCTACAAATAAAGACACACTAAGGAGTCTGAAAAGTTGTATAAAGTCCTAGAAATATTGAGAAACCAGGACTGAATGTGGAAGAAATAGGAAACTGGGAAAGATATGAAGTGTCACCAAGTAATGAAAAATGTTTCAACAAAATAAAGTTCATAATCTGATGATCTTATAGATGAATTTTACTAGATACATAAAGGAAAAGTAATGCAAATTCTTCTCAAAATTTTCCAAAAGTTTGAAGACGAGGGAATATTTTCAAACTCACTTAATACCAGAGACAGTATGAGTTAAAAAAAAAAAAGTAAAAGAAAAAAGTAGTGCAAATGCTCTGATAATTACAGATATAAAATTATTCAACAAAATTCAAGCAAATTAAATGTAGTACACATTAAAAAGGCATGATACCAGGATCAGGGGACATTTATTCCTGAGATATAATGATGTTCTCACATACATAATTCAGTGATATAGGCACCTTAGTAACAGAATTAATAAGAACCCTATGACCACCTCTAGAGACAGAAAAAAACATTTGATAAAGTACAACATCCTTTCACATACCTGTTAAACTGACTCTTAAAAAGGCAACAAATGATAATAAATTCTAGAGAAGATCTGGAGAAAATATTGTACATTGTACCCATTTGGTAGAAATGTAAGTTAATACAAGAATTACATAAAACATTAGGGAAGTTCATGAAAATCAGAAAGCCACCATAATATCCAGGAAATCACTTCTTCATAGAACCAGGTCTTTCATACAAGAATAGAAATAATTATGTCATTAGGGAATTTCAGGAATCAGTAAGACACCACTCATTCAGGCCCTGAGTTATAGAAGCATAATTCTTCGATCTGAGAGAAAACCCTGGACTCTTCACTCAAGGAGTTACATAAGGAATTGATTCTTTGTAATTTCCTTACGTGCACTAAGCCCTTCAGGAATTCAGAGTCTGCTGTAGTCATGTTCCAAGGAAGCTGGCCTGCTCCTTCCACTGATATCAGACTATGGCATCACCTTCATATTGCTGATGCTACTAGCATGTAGAGTGCAAGAGATATGGGATCTTTAAGACTTCCGTCCAGATTCAAACAGAAAGTCTAGAAGGTTGGACGGCAATTTCCAGAGAGAGCGATGTGTCACACTGCGGGAATGAAGTCAAATATTCAGTGAAGTGGAGATGCCATGGATTTGAAGATGTTGGGAATGTAGAGTGTCTGACAATGAAAGGTATAAGAATGGGCGAGCATCATTCAGCATGGTGATATCAGTTGGGGGACCCAATCACTTTCATGTTCATATCTGGTCACAATCTTACCAGGGTTGTGGACACAGAACTCTAGGATTCAATGTTTTAAATCTTGGATTTAAATTTTAATCTAATCTGGAATTTGGTCTTGCTTTGTTCTGATTTTGTTTATCCCTCCATTCCTTCCCTTGTGAAAGGAAATATTTATCCTGTGTTATGTTACCTTTAGATTATGTAACTTAAAATGAATTTACCGGGGTTTTTGCCTAAGAGTTTACCTTGAATCTCAGAAGATACTTTCAGTTGGACTTTCTAAAAAAATTCTGGAATTGTTGAGGCTTTTGTGAAAGGATTATTACAGTCATGGTTGTATGTAGGATAGTTGTATCATATTAAAGAGAATTTTGAACTTTCTATGATCTTTGTTTGGACATTAAGCATCAATTTAAGATGCATGTTTGGGTGTCAAGTTGCCAAGAGGTAGGATGTGGGATGTTACAGTCACACCTAATCGTGTTAACTCGATGGGCTTGAGATCCACCCAGTAATTAGTAAAGCTCATTTAGGGCTGTGTCTGGGTGAGTCATAGTGGTGTGGCCTTGGGCATTACATTCAATCTCCTTTCTGGTTCTCTTGTCCCTTTCTGGTTGCCAAGAACTAAGCACGACTGCTCTTTCATGTCTTCCTGCCACAATATTTCTGCCATGCAGCCCATCAACCATAGATGGAATCCTCTGATATCATGAGCTGAATTGAATGTTTGAGCTCTGGATGTTGGGTGTTGCATCTCAGTGATAGTAAACTTGATTGTCAGGATTCAGATCTAAAATTTTCTCCCAAAGTCTCATGTGTTTGGAGGTGAGGACTAGATGAAAGAGGCAGTTTCTCTCAAAGAGCAGATCCCTGTCCCCAGTTCCTTCTATCTCACTCTGCTTCCTTCTGGCCATGGGTTGAGTGACTTTCCTCTACCACATCATTCTTCCATGTTACTTCTGCCTTGATGCCAACCATCTATGGACATAATCCTTTGGGAAAAATGGGTCAAAATAGATCTCTTCTAATTAAATTGTTAGGTATTTTGTTCCAGCAATGGGAAAGTGACTAATACAAGGATTGATATACCACAGAAAATCTGTACATCAAAAGAATACCTACTGTATCAGATTTATTGTAGCATCATTTATAAATATCAAGATGCAGAATCAAGTTAAATACCCATGGACAGATATAAATGTATAACACACTTTCTTCATCACTGTATCTATACAGTGGAATGTATTCAACTATTTATTTATTTATTTATTTATTTATTTATTTATTTGCATTGGGGATCAAACTTGGGACCTTATGCTTACCAGGCAGGCACTTATACCACCGTGTTCTCTCTTCAGCCCTCAACCGTTTAAAAGGAAATTTTATCAGTTTTGAAAAGATGGTTGAACCTGGATGACACTATGCTTACTGAAACAAAGGAGATACACAGAGACAGAGACTAGAAATTATGGTCTCATTTATAGATAAAATCTAAAAGCCAAACACACAGAGACAGAGACTAGAAATTATAGTCATTACCTTCTGGAGGAGGTGTGGAAGTGTTGGACAAAGAGAAAAAATTGTTGACAATTCAGGATCAACAACTTCTGGAGACCTTAGGTATTGCACAAGGATGATAGTTAACAATATTATATTGTATGGTTCAAATTTGCTAAGAGAGATGAGTATAAATATTCTCGTCACTGAAAATGTCAATTGTCTTCTTGATTCAGTACAAGAACTGATGGGTTAATTAGTTTGGTGATGGCCATCATTAATATTTGCAAGCTAGTAGGACATATGAAAACAACAATTTTCTTAAATTTATCCAATATAAGAATCAGTAGACCATAACAGTAGTGGGTTAGCTGTAGGACTGGCAAAATCAGAAGTTGTTGATTTGAGCCTTTTACAACTCAGCATATTAATATGGCTTTACTTTTTATACCTTGTGTTTATACTTGTCTGCTGGATGGTTAAGAACCAAGATAAAGCAAGCAAGACCTATATAACAACAAATGTAACTTTTGTATCTGACAGAGTCAGTCAAGTCCCTTCAGGGTTTACCCTGAAACCATGTGCAACAGTTTGTAGGTCATTTGTCAGTGTCAGCCATCTGGATGAGTCATGGCCATTGCTTGACCAAATTGCTCTCTGTGAAAGCCTGAGAGAATGTTTTCTCTCCAGGTGACTTTCCTTAGGCACACTCTACATCATCAATCCCTTTCCTCTGTGGCCCCATAATCTCCTTGAACAGAAAATTTGGGACATCACTGAGTTACAGAATATTACAATACAGGTTCTCTTATATCCTGAGTCCTCATTGACCTTGACAGGCTAGGGCCAAAATATTGGCTATCTTTGTAGCCCTTCTTTTTCTTCAATTTTTTGGTCTGCAAACTTATTTTGCTGAATCCATGCACCTATAATATTTGAATGGCAATGGAATACCCATCTCTGACAAAACTAAGCAAAAACAGGGATATAAAGTCAGGACCATTTTATAGTGAAAAAAAAATATCTATCTCTCTATCTATCTATCTATCTATCTATCTATCTATCTATATATATATATATATCTGTGTATACAAAATAGTTAGGATAGATATACAGCTACTTTCTCTTAGTTCAATGAGAAGAAAGATTTGTACTAATAGTGTTTAGACAAGATATCATGTCTGCATCTTGTACTATGAATAGCTACTACAAAGAAAACAATATGCAATGTATTAATTATTGTAACTGTCCTACTAACCTGTTTTGAAACTGTCTCATTGCTTTTTCTTTCTCAATAAAATTAATTTTTAAAAAAGAATCAACTGGTGGAAATGACACTTGCCTGAGCAATGCTCCAGATCGTCAGCCCAAATGACACTCGGGGTAAACTCTTCAATCGTTAAAAAGAGTACCATTCTCTCCCCTCAAAGTTTGACCCTCACCTTCCAGGGAAAGAATCCCTCTCCTTTTTTTCTGATGATTAAGAGGAGTATCTCAAAGCTCCCATCCAGCACTTTCAGTGTAGTATTCACTGTAAGAAAGGAAACATTTTTTTTTGTATCATTTTGTGTGTCATGCTTGAAGTACTTTTATCTATTTTTCTGGTTAGACTGCTGGAGACATCAATGGTTCTATGAGTCAGGTAACTTTAGAAAAAAAAAAGATATGCAGACAATTCTCTTACATGTACCTGAACACTGTAAGCTAATCCTAGTGGGGGTTTATGTGAAGAAATGTATGATTTGCCTTAAAGTGTCCCTCACCTGTGAATGCCTACTTTACATTTCGTGGTAGTAACTGGTCACTGATGGCCATGTTTAGGGTAGTTGCAGCCCAAACTATAATTTATGTCTAACCCTGGAAGTCAGGGCTCAGTTAAGTAACATTCCATAAAGCCAAGGAAAGAAAGCGACAGAACTGAAGGATTCCATTCTCATCTTTACGGAACACAGTTAAAAGTAGCATCTAATGCCCCCTTCTCAGTTGCTTGCTCCTCCGTTACTTCCTGACACTCTATTTTAAAAATATTGGAAGTTTAGTGTTAATTCTAAAAGTGCTGCTCAGACTTCAGAAATTATCTCCATGCTATTTTCTTAAATTATACCACTTAGGAAAGGAACATGCTTACAGACACACTGGCGTTTGTGGGGGAACAAGTGGGGTGGGAGAGAAAAGCTCCCTTGCTTCCAAACCAGAAACTTGGCCCTCTGTCTTCCTGGGAGCAGAGAGGAGAGAATGTTCTCACCTCTGTCTCTAGCCTCTGGGACTGTAGTGGTGAGAAAGAAGATTTGCAGGAGAAGAGACACCTCCTCAGATGGTGCTGTGACTTTTCCTGCCTTGTGGAAATTTACATCCCTGTCAGCAAAGTTGCAACCTTGTAAGGAAGATTCATGAAGGCATCCATCTGTCAGGGAAATTGATGTCCTGTGATCCTTCTGAAATTGCTTCTTCTCAGACTTGCCCTTAGCTGGTCCTTAGTCTGGAGAGCATTTTGGTTCACTCTTAAATGGCTACCTCAAAATGCATTTCATGTCCTTAAAAATCAAGCACTGGCATGACACTTCCATGAATTAATAGTCAGTTTCACCAGCTTTGAATCTCTGTCCTGCCATTGACCATTCAGATCAACTTAGTCTACTGCTTAGCTTTTCTTGACCAAGAGTGATCATTTGAAAAATTAATATAAAAGTATTAATTTGTGACAATGACTGTGAGAGTTCAGTGATGTGCTGCAGAAGATGAAGTGGCAGCACTTTCCCTAAGAAAGAGCACTTATTAAATGTTACCTCAGGCATTCTGAGGCCAGTGGAGGGAAAGATTGTGTGTATTATGAAAAGGTGTCACTCCTTCTGTCATCCCAGGAGAACAGGAAAAAGTTGAGAAATATGATTTTCCTGGCCTTCCTTCGGACCACTCAGTTCAATGATTTCACCAGAATCTTGGGAGTACATAAGGCTGACCTCAGTGATGGGGAAGTTTCATCGTGCAGTGCCAGCTCTTTTGCCTCTGTTTAACAGCACAAGCTGGTTGAAAAATTCTCTACATGGGCAGGATTAGTTCTCAGGAGGCCAGATCACTTGGCAGAGCTTTCTGGGTTATTAGGCCATTGTATTTCTCTTGAGAGAAACCCTGCAAGCACGTTAAATTGGAGCGATGCCATTCTTCCTTACCAACACATCAGTTGCTAAAATCACATTCTGTACAGAAGGCTGAAGCTTTGTATTTCTGCCTGTCTATATAAAATACCAATATCTCTGAGTATATGAGTGCCTTGTGTGTTTGAGTACATGCATGTATTTACAAGGCAAGGCCCCCTCCTTCTCTTTCTCCATCTCCTTTTCCTCTTCTTACCCTTCCTCCCCCTTCTACAAAAACATACATTCAATTGAAATAAGGCTATTTTTAAAATCTACTTTTTGTATGAATTTATGTTAACTTTGAACGCCCATGTGATACACAACTGAATCATTTATTTCCACAAATTACAAAATATTCACTGAACAGGACTTCTCAGCAGTGTTGAGAGGTTTGAATGTTGTAAGTACAGTTCTAGTGGATTTCTTTTGACAGATTCAAACTCCCAGTGTATTCCACACAGGGCGTGACATAGTATGCAAAGCCTTCCAGTGCAGGATGTCAGGTGGCCCTGTGTAGCCAGAGGCAAAGAAAAAGACTTGGAGAAGAATGAGATTATTGCTTGCCAGATATTGCTATACAAAAACTTGAAGCATTTGTCAAGCAGCATGAGAGAAATACCTTCTGTGAAAAAAAAATCTTTCAATTTTTTGGGGATAATCCTATAATCCATAGACATGGTCTTCTCCTATTAAATGTTCCAGGTATGTTGGACAGGTATGTTCCAGGGAAGCCAGAAGTCACTGCTGTGACAGGGTGGGTCCCAGTAGCCCTAGTGATCCCAAAGCATAGCTCATGCTGATGTCTATGTTCACTGTGGACCCACTCCCAGCTTCCCTTCTGCCTCTGACTGCTGTATCAACTCCATATCTTCTTGCTCTTTTGCTTACTTTTGAAGCCACTCACTCATCCAGTGACTACTCGCATCTGTGGCAACTCTGTGCACCTTTAAATATAAGGGTGTTGATAAGCTCAGTGGCATGTGTGTTTATTAGGATATCTCTGAAGGTCTTCAGGTATGCATATGTGTGTACATGCTTACATATATGTAAAAAGACTTAAGAAACTTTAACCCAGAGTTGCATGTCCTCCAGAATCCCTATTTCCTTCCCTCCCTTAATCATAGATCTCTGGTGTCATTCCATACAGGTAGAAGAGTAACTCTCTTCTGGTAGAGTTTAAAACAAGGATTTTCTTACCTGCTGCTTTCTTTTTTCTGTCTCCTTAACAAAGTGCAGAATGAAAAGAACATTTTGGAACTAAGAGCCATCTAAATTTTTTATTTCAGTAATTGGTTTCTGGCCAGTGGGAATTGTGTGTCATGGAGGTATCCGTTATGGTATCTTAGAGATGAAACATAACCACTTATTACTTTTACCATAAAACAAAGGGTCACAGACATCCAGGGCTGAGCTGGACCTTGAGATGCTATTGTTTCATCCCAACTTTCCTGAGTGAGAGGCAACTCTCCCCAAGGTGTACTTTAATTCACAGGTTTGCTGGTACAGGTCAGGCACCCCCCAACTGTTTTTAATTAAGTGAGAAGGTAGAAGGTTATTAGAATTCTTCAACGTTTTTATTGTTCATAGCAACTTAAAGATAACTAAGTTTATTCAGAATTTTAAAAAAGTAGAATAATGCTTTCTAAAAGCTAAAGTGCCTACCATAAATGATGTTCTTCTCAAAATTCCACCTTTACAATGATTGTATGTGGATGGAATACTGCTGAAAGTCAGGGTGGCCAAGCAATTTGCCTTAGATTATATATCTATTACATGGTTCAATATGAATAATATCCATAACTTTTCAGTTGTCTTCCATTAAGCTAGGGGTGAAGAGGTATGGAACTGACTTTCTTCTTGCTTTATTTCATACAGGCCTTACCAATCATTGGAGGAATTAAATCTTCTCATCTTTTATTATAAAGTTATGCTTCCAATTCCTTGAATACAAGAACCACATCAAATTTTGTTTAGTACCAAATGCAATACGCTCTTCAATTTCTGGAAGAATTATTCATATTTGGTTTCTTTTTTCTCTAAATTAATTTTTTCTTTTGCTTTTTATTCATATGTGATTTCTCCCTAAATCAATATAGGAGTACTGATTAATTGCTGGAAGTCTGTAAATTTTTCTGCCATGGGTATTGAAACACAATGAGTGTAAGTTTAAAAAAAATCTGTCAATAATCTTTTCTTTCTCTCTTGGAGGAACATCACTATAAAGTGTTTCAGTAAAAAAGACTGATGATAAAATAGTTTTTCAATGAACAAAAATGTGTCTCGATTAGAAGTCTGTTTCTCATGACTAGGCCTTTAAGTTCGGAATTTAATGCATTCTGATGTATTTAGAGAAAGCCTACTCTGGGTTGAATTATGTGCTTGGATTATAATACACAGAGAAAACGTGGTTTCTGCTTTCAAGTACATTACAGCTTAGTGACCCCCGAGGGAGGGTTAGGAAAGCTGTGTGAACATGTAAGCCGAGGACCACATTGCCATGAGAGCAGTCACAGCGATTATGGAGATTAGGCAAACACTTATGCAAAAAAAAAGAATAGTGTTGTCTATCTTTAACTCTAAGAATAGCATTAAACTTGATTCATTGTCATCGTTTCTGAACTAGTTTCTTTAAAGACAATGCATATACTATTTATCACTATCGTATCTTTGTTCCTTTCATTTTGTATTGCTGTGAATAATTTATACCATATTTTTCAAAGTCAGAGACCAGCTCACTATTTCTCTTGCTAATTGAAATAGTAGAGGGGGTTCTGAATTTGTAATGTCTTTTTAAAACATTTTTAATTAAAGTTCTTTTACCATGAAGTCTGAACCAAGCCAATAATGCTTTGCCTAGTGAATATCCATGACTCTTCCTACAGGAAAGACAGAATTTGTAATGAACATGTCAAGTATTGAAAACAGATGCTTTATGCTAATTAGATCCATTTCTTCTTTTAAAATGGTGAGCCACACTTCCTGAAATTTGTACAATATCATACTTTTGCTCAAAACTGCTTTCCTTACCAAGAGAACATAAGTAAACTTCAACCCAACTCACCCCAAATGATAATTTATCAAGTAGTGCATTCCATATTAATGGGCTATTCCAATACATAGATATAAACATTTGCCTTCGAAGTCTAATAAGATTTGGATTTACAGTCTTTAAAATGCAAAACAAGCAAGGAACAGTTGCAACAACTTCATCTGGTTAAACACCATAACAAGTGTAATTAGAGCCTAAACATCCATATTAATGAGGAGCCTGGGGTTAGAAAATAGATGTGGAGAGAGGAAGAAGCCAGAAAACATAATAAGAATTGATCTTTTTGGCTACAGATATTCAGATCCTGAGAGATTCGCATGTCTGTTGAAACAGTGCACATGTTTTAACTAATACCAAATTAGGTCTTTGTCCAAGTTCTACCACCAGCTGCCAGTATAAAGTTGGATGGGGAACTTCTTCTTTTATATAACTGGATTGGGTGTTCTCTTAACTATCTTCTATAAATGTTTCTCATTCTGATCTGTATTTCTAGTCTAGGAGATTATTGACAGGTTCTATAATCTGCTAGCTGTTTTGAGAAAGTGAGCCATAGCTCTGGCAGGAATAATCAAAGCATATTTTCAAGTAGTTTATCTGGCTTCCCAAGCTTTTCTCTGGGGTTTTGACACAAGGTGCTATAACCCCAAAACTACCATTCTGAATACCTGCCAGACCAGCATCACATAGACAATACAAAAATTTCTTACCAGTGCAACTACACCCATACTCAGGGGAACCTTAAGTTACAACGGTATCTTCAGTCCTTGCTGGCTGAATTGGGGGGAAATAGTCCAACAATATAATTCCCTGGGCAACCCTGTGCCAGAGGAGAACCCAGGGCTGCTTTCTCAAAGGAAAATTTTTAATTCAAATTTGCATTTCCTGGGCTAGGGACATAGCTCAGCTATCTGAGTGCCTACCTGACAAGCACAAGTCCCTGGGTTTGATCCTCGGTACCATATGCCATGCAGGTTTTGGAACCCTGGAAGCATGCTGTGCTGGTCACCAAAATTGGGCAGGGTGGAGCATGCCTGTAATCCTAGCACTGGGAAGGCTGAGAGAGGAGGATCACTATAAGTCCAAGTTGTATAGCAAGACCCTGTACCAAATATATAAATGAATAAAATATTAATTTTTTTTAAAAAAAACTTTCATTAACACACTTTAGGGGCCTAATGGGTGGAGTGGCCTAGCAGATTGCTGACATGTTCCTAAGTCATTTTTTTCTGGGGGGGAGCAGTCTCAGCCTGCCCTGAGGGTGGAGCTGACATAGCATGTTATGTCAGGGATCAAACTGTGGTTCCCTGTGTCTGCCTAAGCTCTCCTACACAGGTGCTTTAGACTGTGGAGCTATCTCGCCAGTCCTAAGTCATCCTTTTTACTGCAACAATGCAAAACATTTCACTTCTCTTTATTAGTGTCATGACTGTACCTTTACAATGCTCCTTTTGTGTCTAAGATACAACTTTTCAAGTCTTTCTTCTCTGCTTTTTGCCTCTAATACTCTCTGTGCATTTGGTTCAAAGCAACTAGTAAAACTCATGCTTATGCTTGAGTGTTTTGCTACCTTTAAATCTCTGTGAGAGACACTGTTCCCTTGCCTTCAGGTTTGGGTTCACACAAAGCATTAGAGAATGGATAGAAGTCCATCAGATTCCTTGCAATGGAATAACAAGGTTGATCTCTAGCCTAATTCCGGGAAGAGCTCTCATGTCCCCTGAAATATTAGCATAGCCTGTAAGCCCACATTTCCATCAGCATTGTGGTTTTCTGGGCCTACACCAGAATTGTCTATTCAGGTCTACTGATAGCATGCTAAGCTCTTTATGGGCTGCTCCTTTAAACATCAACAGAAGGCTGCTGTAAACCAATTCTAAAGGCTTCTCCAGAGATGGGTGTTCCATTGCAGTTAGAGATGCTATATTTGGAGGGGATATGTTGGGAGCCACAGAAGCTAGGAAATTGATCAAATGTGTGTAGGTGAGACTAGGCCTCGGGGGCTAAAGCAAACAAGCTACCTCAGTCCTGAGATAAACATTCTGTCCAGTTAAGGTCAGCTATTAGTCGCTAGGCAACCTTGTTTCACATATTACTAACTTCGCAAAAATATAAATAAAGGACCACTTTGTGTGAAAAGAAAGAAAAAAATATATGTATACATAAGATAGTTAGGCTAGATATGCAGCTACTTTCTCTTAGTTCATTGAGAAGAAAGGCTTGTGCTAATATTGTTTAGACAAGATATCATGCCTGCATCTTGTCCTCTGAATAACTAGTACAAAAACAGCAATATGCAATGTATGAATTATTGTAATTGTCCTACTAACCTGTTTTGAAATAGTTTCTTTGCTATTTTATCTTTTTTCTCATTAAAATGAATAAAAAATGAATTTAAATAAAGTAAAATAACGGCTTCTCCATATCACCAGCTATATAATAGCAAAGACTACACCAGTACTTGATACCAATTTTCCAATCCAACAAAACCTATCCATCAGAACTTTAGAATACAAAGCAACTATGCAAAAACTATGAGAAGAGTGATTCTGGGGTAGAATATATCAATAAGCAAAGAAGCTGATAAATAACTTTCCCTTTTTAAAATTTTAAGTGTGTAAGATAACAATATGTAATTTGTAATCTGTAAGGATAACCAAGTGGCAAATGCAAAAGAATATTCAATGGAATCATAAATGAAACTGGAGCCTATTTCTTTCAGTAACCAAGTAGTTTGGTCTTTTGGCAGTCATGGAGGAGAAAGAAGTGTGGTATTCACCTTGATTGAGTATGAAGATAAAATGTAGAAACCTGAGTTAAGTTACACTTTTAAAGGTGTATTGTGAATATTGGTAGAATGATTATTGGCAAAAAAAAAAAATGCTCCTGACGTAAATGAGAACACAGAAAAAAACATTTATTTTGCCTGGATTCCCCTAAGATATTGTAAACATATCCTACTCTCCTTGAAGGGAGGTGAAGTCAAGCCAATAAGATGATTTTAATTTAGTGTCTCTGCATTGAACCATGCCGGGAGATCCTGCTAAAACTTTCACAGTCTAGATGGGCAATCTCTGACTGTTCAACCTAAGAACACTCATGAGGAAATGATGTACATTAATTATGAACATGGAAGGGACATTTGTAAAACACACCACGTGCTAGGGCTTGAGAAACAGTTAAAAAGCACTAAAGAATTAACATTAAATAGAATGCATTGTATTAGTATAAAATGATTATGTTAGGAGAAATAAAAGATGAGTGAAAACCTTCCCGAGATTTGAAATTAAGATATTTTTCTATGTAATTAATACTCAAGCAAGATATAATGATGACCAGAATTTTTAAGCTAAATTATAATCAGAATTCTACACATGTAAACGTAGGAGATGAAATTGAAATATTGGAGCAAAATCTATACAGTTAAACACTTAAATTAAAATAGAAATGTGAAAAATTAATGAGCTAGATGTGCAATTCAAAAGTTACAGAAAGGCAGTTAGCTCAATTAAAATAAGAGGAAGAAAACTGATAAATTCAAGGCCATAAAGCAGAAAGAAACAAAGCAAAGATAACAAAAAATACAGAAAGTCAAATGCCAATATTGTATAAAGATGAAACAAAAAATATTAGTGGGATTTATCTCCATTCTTGGAGTATCCATCCATACCCAGGATGATCTGTTGGCATAATTTTTCTCCATTTATAACGACTTTATTCTTGATAAGGTGGGTTTTTTTCATGCATTTGGGAAGAGTGAATTTCATTCTGATCATCCTTATTAATTATTTTCCTTCACACATAGATGCATAGAATTCAAAGATGGAACAGAAACTAAGAATTATACATAAGTTAGAAAATAGAAGGGCTGGCCAAATAGCTCAGTGGACCAAAGCATCTGTAAGCAGGCTCAGGGGCCAGACGTTCGATCCCCTGGGCCTGCTATGCCAGCCCCACCTTCGGGGTGTGCTGAGAGGGCAATTGAGACTGGGCATGGTGGTGTGCGCCTGTTATCTCAGCTTTTGGGAGGCTGTAAACAGGAGGATCACTAGGAGTGCGATCTAGTAGT
>NW_004524603.1:19440942-19443303 GCF_000260255.1 Octodon degus | reverse complement strand
GAAGAAGAAGAGGAAGAAGAAATAGAAATAGAGCACTGAATTCAAATTATTTGGTAAACTGAAGTAACATTGCAAAAATAATACCCATTTACTAAAAATACAGATTCCCAAACAAACATGTTGACAGACATTCTAAATTCACAGGGCATGGTTTCTCAATCACTTGAATTATGGCAAAACTCAGTGAGGCTTCTCTCTACTTGTGTTGTCTTAATACCTGGCCATTATTAATGCACTATTATCTTCAGCATGTCCAAATCAGATTTCCATGGATTTAATTTTGCCCTGGGATGCTGCTTGAGAACCTGATAATTTTCTACTTTGTGTGTATAAAGTTGGTGCTATCATATTCTAAGATGCTTGGTGAATGATTTGGATTCTAAAATGAAGCATCTCAAGAGATTTGACATTTATCAATTTAACTTCTAAGAACCCAAAGGGAATCATAACCATTTTTATGGCAAACACTCCAGGCTGATGCCAGTAAAGAAAACAAATTAAACTCTTATTGAGAGTTTATGGTACCCATGAGCAACATTTTAAGAACTTTACCTATATTACTCTAGGTGGAACTCACAGCAGAACTTCACAAAATGGGTATCATCACTTCTATTTTATTGGGTAGGCATCCAAGAACCAGTATTTGCAAAATGTTCTCCATGGCCACGCAGGTAATCAAATCATGCTTCTAGGAGTCAATGTAGGACCTCTGAATGAGACCCTGTGGTTTTTTTTTAAATACTTTTTATTTATTTATTTTTATTAATTTTAATGAGAAAAGATAAAATAGCAATGAAACAGTTTAAAAACAGGTTAGTAGGATAGTTAGAATAATTAATACGTTGCATATTGTTGTCTTCATAGTAGTTATTCAGAGGACAAGATGTAGACATGATATCTTGTCTAAACAATATTAGTACAAACATTTCACACTGAACTAGGAGAAAGTAGCTATATATCTATCCTAACTATCTTGTATATACATATATTTTTTTACTTTAAGTTTTTAATTTTTTTTAATTGGATACAGGTCTCTTTATGCAGTTCAGACTCATAGAGATCTTCCTATCTTAGTATCTTCAGTGCTGGGATTACAAGCATGTGTCACCACTCCTGGGGTTCTAGGGCCTGCAAGGCATGTGGTACCAGGGACCCTGTGTTTTTGTCCACTGCATTTGAACACCTAGACAAACACGACTAGGCTTTGAAACTGAGCAGAATAAGAACTTGGAGTGGACTTAAATCTCTTCTGATTATTAACACAGAAGGTCAATACAATTTAAATTGTGGCCCAACACATATTTTGAATTTAAGCTCTTGATTTACATGGGAATCTAATGATTTAGAACTACTCCCCTAGGGAATTTGGTGCTAACAGATTTATATTGTTGGATCATTATTACAACATCGCTTTCATTTCCTTATTAAAGTGTCTTTATGTAGTTATTGTTGCAATACATTTATGGCATCATTTGATCTTGTTGTGAAGCTCTGAAAAAGTAACTAGACCTAATTTGAGAATAAAAATAAAATAAGGAATGACTTTTGAGCCTTAGGTACAGAATGGACTCGGGAATGATTTATGTCTTGATCTCTTTGGATGTATTTCCAAGGTAAAGTCAAATAAGCAACTGTTCGTATAGAATGCAATCTTAAAGGATTAGTCTGATGATCTGGAAGTTATTGTTCCCAGAGGGAGGTAGTGCATCTCAACACACACAGCCTTCATGGGAAACATAGTGAATTACGAGACCAGAAAACTGGGAGTTTTGTAGGTTGTGATTACTTCCTTGTGAGAGAAAGCAATTGCACAATTGAACAATTCCCTTGACTTCTTGCTGCCCATGTAGTCACTCTGTACAGAGGCAGATGGAGAACGCTTTCTGACTGGGAGGGGAAAGTGGATATACATGGCCAGCACCTTCCTAAAAAGCCAGTAAACTGCAGGGAATATACACTGCTTTGAATATTTTGCCCGTGTTGCCTCATGGGTTTTCTGTAGGCCAGCATCCTGGATGAGAAACTCATTTTCATTCTATGTTTCAGAAACAAAAATGGTTTCTTGTAGATTGAGAAAATGTTTAATATCAGAGTTAATGTTTCAAAGTATGTATGTTGTTTTCCATATGGCTATTCTTTTGTCTTATTGTTGAGGACTCAAGTAATGTAAATGTGTACAGGTCATTCTATATTTACTAAAGGCCCTGAAGAGTAGACAAACTACTGAAATGGCTGAAGGATCAGAAAAGGAGGTAGAGTTGAAGAGAAGAAGAGAAAGAAGAACATCCAGAGAGAGAGAGGGAGAGAGAGATAGACAGAGAGAGAGAGAGAGAGAGAGAGAGAGAGAGAGAGAGAGAGAGA
>NW_004524603.1:19433468-19440576 GCF_000260255.1 Octodon degus | reverse complement strand
ACAGTAGAGCCGGTTGTATATTTCTATAAAAAGTGCATCTGGGGAAAAGCACCATTCTTGAACCACTGGATGACTAGAAGGAACACAGGGAGGGATTAAGTGAAAGACGGGAAACAGAAATAAAAATGGTGTGCTGGAAGGGAAAACATCAGGCACAGAGAGCTAAACACTGTGTGTTTTCTCTCATGTGGAAGACAAAAATTTGAGCTCATAGAAAGTAGATGAATGGCTGGGAAGGTTTGGAAGAGGTCTTGCAGAGCAGAAGCAGAGAGGAGATGGTTAGTGGGTGCAGGCATGAGCTGGTAAGAGAAATGGCTTTCAATGCTGTGTGGTGGGGCAGACTAACGACAGAAGACAGCAATTGCTTATTTCAAAATAGCTATCAGAGAGATTTTGAATGTTCCTACCACAAGAAAATGTTTTGGCTGATGGATACACTAGTAACCTTAATGTGAACATTATTTATCACACACATACAATCAGAATGACATATTGTACCCCATATATATGTACTGCATGTGTCATTTTTTAAAAATTTTACAAGAGGAGGAAATACCTAATAAAAAATCCAAAAAGTGACTATGATCCCCATTCAAAAAGAAGGCCTCTGCCTCTTCATTCCTAGTCTTCCTGTCGTGTGTGTGTGTGTGTGTGTGTGTGTGTGTGTGTGTGTGTGTGTGTGAAAATAATGCAAATAGAAAATTTGGACAATTAAATTTTGGTAATCTACTAGAGAGCAGTATGATAAAAATAAAGATGATAAATAATAGGAAACTTGAGGCTAATTTATAAAAATTAGCCCCAAATTCTATAATCTAATCTTGAGGAGTTACTGTTGAAGAGAACAAAGAAACCAACACTAGAGCATTAGCTAGGATAATCCAAGAGAAGTGCCAAAAACTGGAGACAAGAGCTTGCAGGTCATCACGGCCTCTGGAGCGCTGAGCTCACACATGTGAACACACTCCTGCTCACACACAATAAAAATCTTAAAGCCAGAGACCGAAAGATTATTAAACTTTCCAGAAAGACAAAAAAGAAAAAAACTACACAGAAAACAAGAGAATTAAAATTTCAGTTCCACAGCACTAGAACTTAGACTACAGTGAAGGCACACTTTCACATTACACAGAGTAGTCTTATCTTAGATTCTGTCCTTAGCCAAAGATTCAGACAACTAGTCTACTGAAAATTTTGAAGATTTACTTCCTGCCTGTCCTTTCTAAGAACCAGTAGTGGTGCCCTACCATGAGACATGTGACTCAGGAAGTAGGAGCTTTAGCACAGAAGACAGCAAGAAGGCTTTCTCTGAAGATGAAGAGTGGTCGCACGGTGATACATAACAAGATGGCCTAGTAAAAAAACAGACCAGATGGGACAAAGCAATTTCATGACTGCAAGACTTAGGTCTCTAAAGAGCAAGTGAAAGTGGTAGAGTAATTGATGTGTGGGCATATACTTAAGAAGATACAGAATCCTGAAGCTTACCCAAAAACACAGCCTGAAAACATTATTTGAATTGTGTCTCAAGTCCGCTTTGATATCCCCTCATCAGGTAGTTTCTGTTTCATTTGGATATCTACCATCCTACTCAGAACAGGATCCTCAGGATACTTCCTGCTCTGTCCTCTGTTCTTCAATACAGCCAGCCAAATAGCTCAGTGGATTAAAGCAGCTGCAAATAGGAGCAGGGGCCTGTGGTTTGATCCCGGGCCTGTTGCACTGGCCCCGCCTCTGGGGCACACTGAGATGGTGATTGAGACTGGGCCTGGTGGTGTGCACCTGTAATCCCAGCACTTGGGAGGCTGTAAACAGGAGGATAACTGCAAGTCTGATCTAGTTGCGAGACCCTGAACATTGTGTAGACTCTTCCCTAAAATACAAAAAAAAAAAAAAAAAAAAAAAAAAGGGGGTGTTTATGATCATCACTTTCCACTGAGTGAGTCAGTAAAACAAATAAAAACAAAAAATGAGAGAGAAAGCCCTGTCAAGCAGCTAAGATCACAACAAAGATAAAATGAAATACAAAAAAACAAACGGCAGGCCCAGGTGGCACATAGGATCAGTTCTGTGCTAGCATAACTAACATTAAGATGAAACATCTTTAGAAATCCTGAGTAAAAGATTGGGTAGTGATGCATGCTGGCTGCCCTGTAGTAGTATGGGAAGAAAAGGTAAGGGGGGTACACACCGAAGTGTGCATATGACTGACTACCTGACATGCATAAATACAAGGAGAGAACTCCTCTTCCAGGAAGCTATGCCAGGCTGGCAGAGTGATCCTTCTTAATGTCTAGGATAGCGTCATGGCCATCTGTCCAAAGGTCGAGGTGAAATTACACATCTACAGATGGAAACATCAAAGGAGACATTTACTTGCTGTGCCCCCAAGCACTACTATAACTGTGATGTGGGAAGACATTTCTTCTACATTGAAAGAGAAGACAGGCTCATCTGTCCCTCCTCTGACAGGTGGCCCAGAACTGGTTATAGAGTTTTCACAAAGAATTATTTATTGTGCGTTCTATTCACGTGCATCCCAAGATTTAGTTACGGAATTTCTTCCCTACTAGCTATATTTAATACAACACAATAGTTAGTTTTCAAAATGTGGGGGCGATTGCCACATATTCTTAGATGGAGGCATATTTTAGTCCCTGTTTTTCGCTATGTGAATTCAGCACATAACAACCTCAGTAGTCATTGGCTTTAATTTTGAGGGCACTCAGATTTCAACTCTTGATTTCAACACAGGTCCACAATCTAGCACTTTTCTACCTCCATGGGATGCTGACAGCCTCAACGGGGGGGGGGGGGATGTGAGCCACTCACACATCTTATTGAAGGAATTCTCACATTTCTGGTATGAAACGTCAAGTCTAGTCACTAAAGGAACCTGGATATCCATGAAATTTATGGTAGAGGCGAAATTCTAAGACCAAACAAATTGACTTGATTTCTGTAGGCCTTCAGGGACAAAAGATCTTCACTCTCTCTGGCATCCCTGTGGGATCATTTCCTATGGCTTTTCCATGTCTGTTGTCCAAGGAGGTAATGACCCTTCAGTTCAAAGTAAGTTCCAGGACATGTCTTCTTTAACATGTTTGGCAAAGTCTACAAATTCACATGGCAACAGCCCACTGCCAACGGACTACACAAGCACTTATGTTCCCTCCTAAGTGTGACTGTTGATGACATGGGCAAAGGTTCAGGTAGAGGACTTCTGCTGTGACTCTCCAAAGTCAGATTCTGCTCTCCAGGAACTGCCTTATTTTGATGGATGAGGAACTCCCTACATCTTCCTTGACTTCTTTTGACTGTGCTTCATGTACCTTCCATTCTGCAGAGTCATCTTTCCCGAACTTTCTTTTAACCTCTATCATGAATTGTAATCATAGATATCCTCACCAGATAAACCACTTTATTTTTTAAAGCAACATGGTATTTAGAAAGAAAAACTCAGGTGAGATAAAACTGGATGTGGCAACTATTTTGAACCTATTCTATTTTACCTACTGGAACTCTTGCCCTAGGATGAAAAGAAGAGAATGCCACACTCTCACAACCCTTCCCCCTCCTTTGTCTCCTCCCTCTTCCTCCCCTCCTTTCCCCTCCTCCTTTCTCCCTCTTCCTGCTTTCCCTTCACTCTCTCTCACTTTTCCTTTTCTCTTTTCACTCTTCTTTCTGGAGGAAATCACAGGATGCTTACGAATAGTTCAACACCAGCTCAAAGATTCCATGGGCCCCTGGTGAGTCACAGGCTCCTTTGCTAAGATTTTGTACTTTCTAAAAAGAAAACATGCGAATAATGTACCACCACATCCTTCCAAGTTCATTGGTGTGTGCTGATTTCATAACTGACTGCTATGATTCCGACAAAGGAATATTTTTAAAGTGTAGGATGCCTAAAGAAATTAAACATCAGAGCTTCCATGGGAGAAGACCTTTCTCTGAAGCAAATGTGGCTGTGGTTCTAAACTTTGTTCTGGGGAGGTTATAGATATCCAGCAGCATTCCTTAAAGCTGCTATCCTTGGCTAAAGAGAAAACTGGGTGAATCAAGGAGCATCCATGTGATATTTAATTTGTCTACTTTTTCTGACATGTTTCTCCATGTCCATCCTCGACTGTTGTGTACCTAGTATGTTTGAAACTGCCTATCTTGCTACCTCAAGAGTCAAAGCTAAGCAGATAATAATTTTAAAATGAGAAAACTACAGCTGTATTCCAGTTGCATTGCATTCCAGTTGTCTGCATGGATTAATCAACAGAGGTTGAAGCCTGAACTGGCATTGAGAATTGATCTGCTCATGTATTGCATCTGAAAATGCCTGCTGTTTTTGTAAATTAATTCCTGCATTTCTTCATTCTCTCTCCCTGAAACAGCCAAGCATTTTCTGAAAAATATAATCGGTATAAATTGTTTTACCTTCTGACTCACACAATCATATGCATTCCTTTCAAGGCAATTAACTAATTCATCACCTAGTTAGTGGCCCTGCGCTGCTTGGAAGAGTGGTATATGACAATGGACAGGAAGATCAAGGATCCTTCCTTTAGGGCTATAGACAACAACTTCATAAAGATAAAACACTGAACAATAAGGAGCCTTCCTATAGGACTAGAAACGATGAAGGAAAAAGACAATGAAACGTTGAAATTTACAATAAGGAAAATGATAAGATAGTGGCCAAAGCAGGCAGGTATGCATCTGGGTGCCATAGCTTACATGGTAAAGATGTTTATGGAGGTGTTGAGCTGAGGCTGGCATGAGACAAATACCAATAACACAAGCATGAAAAGCAAGCCAAACATACAGAGAGGGTGCTACTGGCATTTGAGGGCAGATAATAATTTGTAGAGGCTGTTCTGTGGTGGCAGGTGTGGCAGCACTTCTAGCATCAACCTCACCAGTGCTGGCAGCAACTCGCAGTGCAGTTATTACAGCCAGGGTGTCTTGAGATCTTTCCATGGGCCCCCTGGGAGAGAAAAATTACTCCCACTTGAGAACACTGTGGGACAGGCATCATAAACAGCAGCAAGCTAAAGAGGCAGATGAAAAGCTAATGTGTCCAGAGGGAGTGGTTTGGGGAGAGAAAGAAAAGTGATAAGGATTGGATATAGGCATGTGCCAGTCACATCATAGCCTTGCACACAATCGTTAAAGGAAAGAGATTTCATTCCAGGCACCACTGAGTAATATTAAATGATTAAGTCAAATTCTAATATAATATTCTTTTTAAGGACATTATGGGATGCAGCCAATATCTCACTTTACAAACTTACTTAAATTACCGGATAGGCTACCTGGATTCGAAACCAAGGTTTAATTTACTTTCTTTTGTATGTAACAATTTTTACTTCAATCTTAAAGATTTGGGTTTGCTAGGTGAGCACTCTACAGATGATTTCATGAATGGGACTCTGTGACTAACTTGGGTAGCCATGAGTTACGAAGTCTTGGCCACACAAGAACTTTCATAGCCATTGTTAGAAGTCATTGTACACTTCAATAATTGCTCTAACTTAAACTCAGAAAAGAAAAAAATCTGAATATAGTCATGTATCAAATATTTTTATTTTGTACTTTTAAAAAAGAAGACTCTTAGGTGATGATGAGATACTCATACAGTGGTGCCCTTTGTTTCCTAGTTCCAGTTGAGTCAACAGGAGCCAGGAGATGTGGAATTTTAAAGTGCTGTGCTAGACTGCTAGGTGGAAGTTTCTCAAGGGGCATCTGACCATAGTGAGAGAGTTCTCACACTCACAAGGAAGGTCGAGACAGGTTGAATGGTGGGGGACTGAACTGTGGTCATTGAGTGTTTCTGTCCATGCTGTTAGGCCCACCTTACTAAGAGTGGGAAGCAGCTATTCCCCTCCAACCCTAAACTGAGTGGAAAAAACCTACATTCTGGGATTAAGCTGCTTAGTAGAAAAAAAAATGTCTTACATAGACCTGGGATATCTTAAGGAGAAAGGGGAGAGATGGTAAAGATTGGCGTGAAGATTGGGGTGGAAGTGGAATGTTACTGCTAAATGTACTTTCATCAAAGACTAAAAATCAGCATCTTAAGGAATCCATATGTTTTTCTGATTAATTTTTTTCTAAGATGCAGAATTTAGGCAGCAAACTGACTTGGGATATTCCTGTGGTTGTTTTTTTTTTTGTTGTTGTTGTTGTTGTTTGATTGTTTGTTTGTTTATTTGTTTTTGTACTGGGGATTGAACTTGGGACCTTGTGCTTGCCAGGCAGGTGCTTATGTCACTGAGATATCTCCCTGCCCACCCTACCAAATTTTAACCACTTATAATACTTGGAATTGTGATGGGAAGTTTGAAGGGAAGATTTCTGTGTTGAATGTACCCAGGAAAATGCTAGGGGCAAGTTAGGAGCAGCTGCCTGATGTGGAGGGTATGTACAGTCCATGTGAGATGGCAGGAGATCTGGAGGATTGAGGGACATACCCAGAAAAGAAAGGTTCACACCTCAGAGAGACCCTGTAGCACTATCCAGTGAGTCGAAGTTTGCCCCACCCCTTCGCTTCAACCCAGATGAGCCCAAGACACTGATGGGCACAGGAGCAGGCAGGGTCCAGCGGTATCTCTGACCAAGAGCTCAGTTTCCACAGTCTGACAAAACAGAGGACCAGGCTTCTTCACTAGTGAATAGAGCCTGCGCTGTGAGGGAGGCTAAGGGGCTGAAGGACATAAGTTCATTTTCACTTTATTACATCCTTGCTTATCATGCTTATTTAATATTTCATCTATAATGTGGCCTAACCATTAAAGATTGTTCTAAATCATGCCCTCAAAATTGCAGTAAAACATCATTTTTACTCACATGGGGCACAACCTTCTTTCCTTCAGGGTTTCCACATCTGGAGGATGCTTAGGATTAAATTTTTCTTCTATGTTTAAAAATAAATTCATGTATTTATTCATTGAATATGTATTTTGGTCACTTTTCCACACACTAATTTTAGCATTTTTGCTTTAAAATATTGGTTAAACTCTGCCCCAGAGGCAAACACTGAGTACTATGAGTATCTTGACTCCAGGGGCCCTGTGGAATGCTGTGGAAGCATTCAGATAAGTGCTGTTAACAACCG
>NW_004524603.1:19430373-19433368 GCF_000260255.1 Octodon degus | reverse complement strand
CTCTCTCTCTCTCTCTCTCTCTCTCTCTCTCTCTCTCTCTCTCTCTCATATACAATAAAGAGTCAAGCCAAATGAGTGTTTCCCTGGAGACCTGTCCATTTTTCATCCCCTGATGTAGTCTATGATATTCTGTAAATACTGAGACACATCTACTTCTGATTTAACCCGCAATAAAATAAAATGGCTACTTAGTAAGTCTCATTGCTGAGCCAAATACCTGACACTCACAGTTTAAAGGAGGAGAGGTTTATTTTGGCTCCTAGTTTGTGGAGGATTCAATCCATAGCATCCTCACTTCAAGGCAGGGAAGCATGGCAGAAGGGACTGGCAGAAGAGAACTGCTCGAGTCAGGGCTCCAGAGACCACAGAGGCAGACAGGAGCTGAGGAGAGAAAGCCTCCCCTTGTGCATGCCCCATTGACTGCCTCTTTCCTACAGTCCCTACCTCACAGCAAGCCAGCTATAAACCCCCATTATTCAGGCATCTTCTCAATGCCCCACCTTAGAGCTCATGAGATTTTTGTTGAGACAGCTAGCTATAAACCATAATAGTAAATATGTGTTTTTACTTGACTCTTTATTAATTATGTGAAGACTGTTTCTGTTGTTCTGTTCTACTGCTCTCCCTTAGCCTACTTCCATTCCTGGAAGGTTAAAGTGATTGCTTGTCTGTTTTGTTACCTTCCTTCTTGCTCTATTAGATTTTCAATGTCATAGTTTATTCATAGTTGTGAGTGGGTGCAGAGTTATTGTCATTTTTTATAATTCCCTGGTGATTTTATTAGCCATGTTTGACACCAAATAGGTAGAAAGTCCAAAGTGTGAGGTACAGTGAGGTACCATAAGACCAATCCTGGGTCTCTGCCTCTAAATGCCAAAACCTTCTCCAGATATTGCCAAATATGGCCTATAAAATAAAATCACCCCTGGTTGAGACATACTCTTCTCACTTCTGTATTAAGTCTTGCCCATTTCCCCATTAAAAAGAAGACCTTGAGAAAGACTCCCTAAAAAGAGAGGAATTATCAAGAAATTATTCTAGAAGAAATGCATAGCCAATTGCAAATGTGACAAATTAATGTAAATTAGATTGAGCTCCCCAAAGAAATATGTTCAAGTCATAATCCCAGCTCTACTCCACCTGTAGTTACAGTGAGATCATATTGAAACAGAAAGGCTCTAAATCCAGTAATTGGCATGCATGAAAGCAAACGTAGATGGAGACATGTAGACATAGAGAAACAGACCTACACAGAGAAGAAAGTGTCAGGCAAGGATACAGGCAGAAATTCTTGTGATTAAGAGCTGCAAGCCATACAACACCAGGAGTGTTGGATACTTGTGTGATGTATTAACTTGTCAGAGATTAGGAGAGAATGTGGAGACACAATTCCACTCGAGGTCCTTCAGAAAGAGCATATCCTGCCCACACCTTGATCTGGGGATTTTTAGATCCCAAAACTGAGAATATAGGTTCTGGTTGCTGTCAGCCGCCTAGTTTGAGGTATTGAATTCAGAGAAACTTAGGAAAAAGTAGGAATGGGAAATTAAATAACAAAAATGAAGGCCTTATGGGTGGGCTGTATGAAAATAAAAATTTATTTTGCTCACATAACCCAATGTCAGTTACAAGATAAACTTGATTCTGTATGGTCAAAATTACATGTTTTGGGCCAGCAAGATAGCTCAGTGGACTAAGCACCTTCTTAGGTAAACACAGAGACTAGGGTTCGATCCCCATTATCTCATGCAAGGCCGGCACTGCCTCTGTGGCACTCTGAACTGGGTGACAGAGTCCAGACATGGGGGTGAATGCCTGTAATCCCAGCACTAGGAAAACAGGAGGATCACTCTAAGTCCAAGCTGAGCAGTGAGATGCTATACCAAATACACTAAAAAAAATTACATGTTTTATGAACAGTGGAGCAGAAACCATGTCAAACCATCACTTGATGAAAGAAATAAATGCTCAACTTTCAACAACTGTAGCAGTAGATACAGCCATGTCACCTAACTGTATGTGTTGACATTTGTTTATTGGCTTGTAAATTTTTATACTACCTAAAAACAAAAAGGTACTATTTCACTTGGATTTCATTTCTCTTGGTTCTAATATTTGTGTGTAATACATTTGTTACACACTGGGAAAATTTTTAATTTCTTTTTCTTGAGGCCTCACCAACTTTATGGTAGAAAACTCATAGATTATCTGAATTTGTATGAGAAGTACATATTATTTTTATAATTTCAAAATTAATAAAAAACAAATCTAATTTTGAAATAGAAGTTTATGATTTACTAGGGTATTGATAGTATTTCTATTTGTGTCTTGGTGCACCACACTGTATTCATCAGCCTCACGTTGCTGTAACAGAATTCCTGAGCTGCTGATTTGTAAGAAGGAAAGGTTTACTTTATCTTGAAGTTCTGGATTTCCTGGGCCTCCACTTTGGCCTCCAGGGAGGGCACCACTTCATAGCAGGAGCATATAGCAAAGCATGCTTCTTATATAAGCCAAGAAGCAAAAGAGACCAGAGGAACCTGGACATTACCACTCTTTACAAGAGCCCAACAACCTAAAACCCTCTTTCTATGCTCTACCTTCAAATTTCCTCCACTTCTCAGAAGTAACAAGGCAATAACATATGGAAGAAAGAAAAACTTTGTGAGGTTCATGTTCAGGCGTCCACTGAAGATGTGTCTTGGTCAACGAGACCTTGGGGTAGAGATAAAAATGCTAAATGAGACTTTGTAGATTGTAGGTGAGTATGGGGGGAGGGCAGAGTAAAGCATAATTTTCTATCCCAAATTAAGCAGTGATATAGTAAGTGCAAGGTCACATGAAATCTAGAAATCCACACTCTGTTGAGAGGAGGACTGGAGAACTGCTTTATAAGGAGGAAAAGAAGGGGCCAGGGAGATGGCTCAGTAGAATAAGGGCTTGCCTGGCAAGCACAAGGGCCTGAGTTCAATCCCTGGTTCTGCCAAAAAAAAAA
>NW_004524603.1:19426149-19429848 GCF_000260255.1 Octodon degus | reverse complement strand
ACTGCCCCAGTGTTCATACTGACACAGCAGACACCCACCCTCACAAGGCTGACATTAAAGCCTTGCTTTCTTACCTGAGCCCATTTCTCACACATATGTATTTTTGAGAGGCAGTCATTCCTTCCATAGCAGTGCCTCAAATAAATGCTAGCTAATATGACTTTAATCCTTAAATAAAGGGCTGGCCAAATAGCTCAGCGGATTAAAGCACCTGCAAGCAGGCTCAGGGGCCAGGAGTTTGATCCCCGGGCGTGTCACACTGGCCCTGCCCCTGGGGTACACTGAGATTGCAGGAGGCTGTAAACAGGTGGATTACTGTAAGTCCAATCTAGTAGTGAGACCCTGAACATCTTATAGACCCTTCCCTAAAATCCAAAAAAAAAAAGTAATAGCAAGAAAAGAAAGATAATATGGCATTAAAATATTTTCCATAGCAGAAAAACTATCCTGTGTTTCTATTTAGATAACATTTAAAATGTGAATATACAGAAAATGAAAAATATGATTAAGACGACCTGAATATACATAGAAAATATTGAATAAGTGACTATTAATCAAGTAAAAGTGTCTTTTCCAATTTTGTAAAAAGATAGAGACAATATATTTAAAACACACACACATGCACACACACACACACACACACACACACACATACTAAATGACTTCAAGTCATACCTTTGAGTTTTTTAAAGGCAGAACAAAAGAGAGAAAGTAATTTCTTTTGAAGTGCTTTGAATACAATTAAAATATGGCCCTGCAATGAGGTTTCCCTAAGTAGTCTGGGAAGTGGAGAGTGCTGCAGCAGCTGAGAGCCTCACTTCCTAGCTTGGCAATGATGTGGTCCTATCATCTTGACCCCGTGAGCACTTTGACCCACACTCCACTCGCTCCTTGGATGGCCTCCTTTCATCTCACGATATCTTTTTTCTGCCTCCCACACACTCCATCCCCACTCTTTAGTGTACACTTCCTCACTCCATCCCTTAAGGCACCTCAGCTTTCAGGCCCCTTTAAATTCTTATATGCTGATGCAACCTTGAGCCCATCATGAAGTTCCCCAGGCTATGAGGTGAAGGTGGAGGGGCTTGTGAGACCCAGATGTAGAGAAGAATCTTGCAAATAAGGTGTCTTAGTGAAGAATCCTGTCCTGGGGAAGGAGAGCCTCTTCCCACAGATTCAATATCTAGTTCCCAAGCTATGTTCCAGTGAGCTCTGTCCATTTGCATGGTATACTTTCCTTTATAAAACAAATCAATTTACCCAGAGAAAGCTCCTTTTACTAACTAACCAAACTATCCCTTTGAGGTAGCTTTAGCCCCCGACACGTTCCTCTTGTCATTGCAGGTAACAACTTTCAAAACTTCTTAGGGTTTTTTATTTTGCTACTATAATGCTATTCCTTTGGTGCTGGAAGCTCCAATAGAAAAACCTGGGGGAGGCTTTCCCAGGAACTAGAGCTTTGGCGATCACTCCAGCAAGTTACTCCTAAGACAATCACTCTGAGTCTCTGGGGAAGTAAATGCACATATGTTCAGACCCTGTACAAGTTTACAAAGTCATGTTATTTTCTGAAAAACAAACAATTTTCATATAATATGTAATACTTGATAAATAGTAAAAACTTCAGTTTGGATTTTTTAGTAAGATACATAGAAAGAAATTATGGGCTAAGCAATAATTCTCAGTCTGTTCTTACATGACATCCTCTACCAGGATGTTCTTGTGTGTGCCTGTTAGAAATGCAAATCCCTGGGTCAGAGAGATAGCTCAGGGAAACAGCACTGCCTGGAAAGTGCAACATGCAGAACCGATTCTTGGAAAAAAAAAATCAAATTCCTAAACAGTGCAACTCCTGACTTACTGAACATAGGCTTCTGGTTGATTGTAAGTTGTGTAGCTATCAACTTTGTATTTTAAAACTAATACTTTATACAGTAAATTATGAGAATAATATTTTCACAGAAACCTTACAAGGACAGATGGCATGTGTTGGATTTTAATGGAGAAACAAAACAATATTATTCTAAGTTTTGAAATTTCAACTTACCTTCTCTGTCCACCAGTGAGTCCCACCTGTGTTTGCAAAATTGATCATGAGTGTGCACCAACCTGATGTCTGGAACCAAAGTCCCTAGATTCTCTGGAAGAAAACCTGAGCCTTGGTATTGAAAAGTAGTGGTGTAACAAGCTTGATGCAGTCAACTTTCCTTATTTGGAAAGAGATGAATACCTTGGACAACAGGGTGGAGGGAGGTCTATCAATAAGGTAAGCATTTCCAAGCCAGCTAGAGAGCTCAACAGACTAAGCACCTGCTTAGGCAAGGGCAGGGATGGGGTTCGACCCCTTGCACCACATGTCATGCCGGCCCCGCCCATGAGCACGCTGAGTTGGCCACCGAGACAAGCACTGGGGAAGCTGAAAACAGGAGGATCACTACAAATCTGAGCTGTGAGATGCTGTGCCAAATATATTTTTAAAAAGGACTGAGGAAATAGCTCAGCAGCTTAAGTGCCTCCCTGGCAAGCACAAGGTCATGAGTTTGATCCCCAGCACAAAAAAAAAAAAAAAAAAAAAAAAAAAAGACATTTCCATTACTCAGAATGATATTGGAAGTCACAAGGTTCTGCTTCAACATCTCCAACTAGAGTCCAGCCACATCACCAGAAAACACTTCAGGGGCTTTAGGAGACTTGAATACAGTTCAGTGTTTGTGAATTGTTGGAAAGCAAGAAGAACCTTAGAAGGAAATAATACAAATCAATATAAGGAGCTGATACAACTGCTTAGGCTGAGAAGAAAGAAGAAGGTGGCTCTCTTCAAGCCTATAAAGTGGCATTATGACAGTTGGAACTGTTCTGGCGACTTCTGAGCAAGAGCTCAGGAGCCTACAGTCCCTCTGATGTTGCCACTGGACTCACTGGTGATATAATGGGCTCTATTAGAGCCAGAGCAGAAATGTGAAATTCCTCTTCTGTTTGCCAGTCAACTGCTTATGTTTCCCATGGCAGAATTTAATCAAGTACAATGATTAAAAGAGTCTGGAAAAATAGTTTAGAAGCTTCTGGCCTCTGATAGATTGCGAAAAAATGTTTAAATGACCTAGGACTGTGGCACAAATGCTACACGCAAGAACAGATTATACTAGAGGGGTGGGGAACATGATTCTGCTTCATTTACACCTTCCAGCTACTACAGAGATTGTGTAGCTTGCAGTTCCTGGATAATGGTCACTGGGTCAGGAGTTTCCTGCTGTTTGATTTTTCATAAATACCCCATAGCCTGTTTCCTATAGATAGCCTGACTTCATTCACCAGAGTTCAACCTCAATGTTGGGATTTATAAAACCTTGCCCTGTGACTCCAATGTCCAGTACATTCAGGGCCAGTGACATGGATAGCAGTGGTTGTCATGAAACCAGGTGAGCAGGGCATAGAAGCTGCTGCAATGAGTCTGAAAAAATGTGACACTCTCTCTTGAGCCTCCCCAGAACTTCAGAAGACCCTTGTTCTGTGTAAGGATGGTAAGTGATTTCATCAGGGTCAAGAACCCTTGAACTATACACTGAGTTGATAAAAATTCAAACTCATAATCCAAATGGGTTACATGAATATTGCCTTGACTTGCTTTTTCTTTATAGCATAAAACATTCCAGATAGGGTATTATGGAAAAATAATTCTCTGTCCCTGTCTTTGTCTCT
>NW_004524603.1:19424003-19425949 GCF_000260255.1 Octodon degus | reverse complement strand
TGAGCTGGATTTCCTCTGTGATGTCCCTCTACCATGCCATCTTGCCTTGGAGCTACCAGACTATAGACTGTTACCTCTACAAACAGTGAACCAAATAAACCTTGCCCCTTATTAACTTGTAGGTGTCACATATTGTGCCTCAATGACAGGTACGTAACTAAAGTGGGCACTGAATGATTGAGACACACCTAAGAACCGAGTTGCAGTCTGTTATTTGCCTTTGCAGTTTTGTGTGTTTCAGAGTAAGAGAATAAAAACTCTAGGTCTCTAATAAAAACATCAGTGAATGGTATATGAACATTCTTCTGGCACAAATATTCTGACTTGTTTTGTATATATATTTTTCATGAGAAAAATGCTTTGAGTCGTGTTTGTATCTTTCACCTATAGCCTGTTGACCATGTATAGATAAATTACAACAATCTCTTCCCTAAATCTACTAATCTAAAAGTAAAAAGGGAGTACATGTTTAGATTTTGAGATTCTTTTCTCACAGTAAATAGTCTGAATCAAGAGAATAAAGGAAAGAGAAAGCCATGCCACATCAGATGGAAAATCAGGGATTCAAGCATTCAAATACTTGGTCTCTTCATCAGAGCTAACTCAACATATATCCTGAATGTCGATTTTAGGTGTCTCTAAAAATAGGCATTAGTACAATATTGTTAGATTTGCAATGTAAACAGAAGTGTGTATTTTTAATACTTAAAACTGTTTTCTAAGCATAGGCAGAAAACTAAACGCATCTATCCACAGTAATACCCTTTCATGACATGTATTCGCTATGGGGAGTCTAAGTACTAAACCAGGTTGTACTTCAGTTTCTTATTCTTTGCTTACATGAAGTGACAAGTGTTCAGCTACAATTGTAGACCATTAGGAAAGCAGCTGAAATGTGGTGCCTGTGTTACATGGTTCTGGGTAGCTGGATTCAAAATGGATTCGATAGCACCTTTTTGAAAACCCTAATGATGATAGATAAGTGGGGATGCTTCCATCTACAGCTCTAAGGTTGACTAGTTCAGTTGGAAGGAAAACGTCAAATGTATTTCCAGTCCACACCTTGGAAGGATTTGGCACTCAACATGCTCTGTCATGCTCGGTAGTATCATTTGGATGTTAGTTTTTAGTATGTCTAATAAGCTATCATAAATGCCTTCCTTAGAGGGTGAAGAAAATGTTAATTAGATAGCTTTAAAAACTTTCCACTAATGATACACAATGGTAGACTTAGATGCTGTAACATGCTGTATATGACACTAATCTATGCTTCTTGAGCTTACACATAAAATCATAGATGTGTTTTAACTTTTAATAGTAGAAGACTTCATTAAAGGAATATGATAGCCTTTTTCATTAATTATATTTAGGTGAATATCTTTAACTTCAAAACATACTGGAGTCTTTTTGAGAAATTAAATTTTTAGATGCTGCTAGTTTCTTACGCTAGCATTCTGCAAAAACATACAGACCCAGGGGATGTAATTTAAAGATATTTACAGCTAACTGCTTCTTGCATTGCCGAATCATGATCCAGAAATCTAGCTTTAACCACCTAGCACTGACTGTAAATAAAACTCCAGGAGGGTTGATGATCAGGGTCAATATTTCTATTCATGGTAATACCCTTTAGTGACATGTGTGTCGCTGATTTTCCACTGCTATTGTTATGAAAGCCCTCAACTAAATTATGGCACAACAAAAGATTTGCAAACTAAAGGACACACCTCTTACTTTGTGCTCTGAATATTTAGTAAGAGTTCAAAGACTAACCAAGATATTTTCCTTGTTGTAGATACCACACATAGTCTAAGACTAAAGCCATATACTATTATCTACAGAGTACTCACTGCTCTAAACCAAAATACTTGGTGGCATCTAAAGTTGTATGTCAGGGCCATCCAAACAGCTCAGCAGATTAAAGCGCCTGCTTAGGCAGATGCAGG
>NW_004524603.1:19406253-19423678 GCF_000260255.1 Octodon degus | reverse complement strand
CACTAGAATTTTGAAAGATATATCTACAATTTTAGATTTATGTCTCTCTTTTCTAAGATTGATTTTTACTGCAATATATCATTTTTACTAATTTACATCATTCTATTTTTTTATTTTGAAAATACTGCCGAACTGAATGGCTGTATTATAGTGTTTAACGAGCTTCTCAGTCTAACATCATCTAAATTTCAGATACTTTGTTAACATGTGCCCTATTTGTAATTTTGATTTTTAGTGCTTATGGAAGTAGCGATGCTTCTATGTCCATTAAAGGCTGCATTATAAAACTGTGTTTATTTTTCATAAAAAATACTTGACACAATTTGAGGGTTTTTTTAGTTGCATGTTTCAAGTTTGTGCATTGTGTTGCTGATTCTATGTCTATTAAATAATTTCTGAGTTGGACGTGTTAAGTGTCAAGAAGGAAAGTGAAAAAGGTAGAGTGACACATGAGCAAAATTAGCACACAGATGAGATGAACATATTTTTGGATCCTGAGAGGAATAGCCAGGGGCCTGGAGAGTCACCCTTTTGTATAGAGCAATACTGATGTAACAGGAGCAGATTTGGTGTCATGAAAGTAGGATCCTAAGAGAAAGACAGGTGTGGCCTCCCTTATGTCTACTTCTGGCCCTCTCTTCCTCACCATGTGATGATGCCTTCTTCCTTGTTACTGCGCATGTTGAAGGCCTTTACCAGACTCAGGTATGCTGGTATTTGGATATGGATTTTCCAGCTCCAGTACTGTGCAAAGTAGCTTTTTTCTTATAGATTACTATGTAGTAATCTGTTATAACAACACACAGTAGAAAAAGAATGCAACCCAGTATGCTTTTGAACACACGTTTGAGGTACGCTACAATAGAATGAAAAAAAAAAAGAGAGAGAGAATGATTTTCATCCTTGAATTCTTGAAAGGGCAAGATTTGATGAAGATTCTTAAGAATTTGCTTTTCATGATACAGAATCAGATTGATAATTGGATTTTTGTGTCTAGGTTGTCAGGATGCATTATGGGAGTCTATTCATTTCCCAAAGCTTGGGAAAGAACACTGCACCAAAGATTCTAGGTTGGTGCAGCCTTTGAACAGAATTCTTTTCAGACGCACTGGGATCATGGAAGACCGTGCACATCTGCATCGTTTTCATTTTCTTGTCCTTCATATCATGTCTCTTCAGAGAGTTTCTTTATGAAAATGTTTTTTCTTGTTAAAAAAAATCCTATACAATTTTTGTCAGCATAGAATATGTATCAGGAAATAAATCACATAGATAGAGATCAAATATCAATGTGTGTTTATCATCCTTCAGTTTTTAATCTGTGGCATACTTTTCTTATATTTTGCAGACAATAAACATAGTTGTACTATATAATAAATACACCTCTCTCTCTCTCTCTCTCTCTCTATATATATATATATATATATATATATATATATGACATTTTTGTGAGTGTGAGAAAGTATGGGTGTTGAGCACTCTTTTGAGTGAAATGGCTTGTCACCTGTTTTCTTCTCCCACCACACCTGGGTATTGCCCTTACAGATTTGGTTAGGATGATTCACTCTGTTCTGGACAATGAGAGAGGAGAAGAGAGTAGAAGGTGGACCATTGTCTAATTTTGATCCCAAAGCTACATTCTTTGCTTCTCTTTGTGTTCTGTTCACCAGCTCTGAGATGTCATACCCATAAAGGTCCCCTGTAGCTTGTACTCAGACCCCAGGTCCACAGCACAAGCTAGTCTTTCTGAAACTTTGCAAGGGCTGACAGAACTTGGAAAATGTGACTTTTATGCCAAAAGCAAAAATAGAGAGGATTAGAAATTATTTGTTGAAAGAAAACGAAACAAGCCCCAACTTTAATTTTTCTAAAATTGATATAAAGCAATAAAAGAACATTGTACAATACTAAGATGCTAAGCAGCAACCATTTAACTAAAACAATTATCAGTCTGAAGGAAAAAACAATGCTTATTTAGTTTAAAAATTGAAATTCTCATCTCCTTTTCTCCCAAAGTACAAACAAGCTGAGCATTTTTTTTTTCTCTTTTCTGTAGTTAGGATAGGGTCTATGGAGTCTACAGGGTCTCACTAGGTCTATCAGACTTGTAGTGATTCTCCTGTGTTCAACTTCCCAAGTGCTGGGATTACAGGCACATGCCACCACACGCAGTCTCAATCGCTGTCTCAGCATGCCCCGCGCGCAGGGCCAACATGGCATGCAAGCGGTTGAACCCTGGCCCCTGCGCTATGCCTAAGCAGGAGCTTTAGTCCACTGAGCTATCAGGCCTGAAAGTTGAGTCTTGGGGTGGGAGGAGGAAAATATGATTAATAGTTTGTTATTTTGAGGCTCTAGAACTTTTTGTATATGCATATACACAAGAGCATGTATATTTCCATTTATTTATATTAAATAAATACATAAATATATTATACTGATGATTTTTTCTATTTGTTTGGTGATATAACAATGAAACACAGTTGTATATACATCCCTGGATACTTGAATCAATAGTTCACAAGCATATAACCTTAAAGTAAAACTTCTGCTTAAAATTATATGTGTATACTTGGTATTTATAGATATGCTAAATACCATCTGTAAAAGCTGTATTGATAAGGATTCTTTTCCTCCATATGGGTTGAGAATTCATAACAGTACTGCTGCTATTTTACCACCAGAGAATTGAAAACAAGTATTTTATTATTTTAATTTACATTTCCCCATCAGTTATGAGGCTGAGAGTATTTTTTCAAAGAAAATGTTGAAAGCACGTATATACAAAAAAAATTAAAAATGGAGAAACAATGGGAAAAGAAGGGTATTTTAATTTCACAAGCAAATGATTTGCCAAATTGGTTGCAAAAAAAAATTTTAAAACAGTAGTGAAGTGCATAGTATTTTAGGTAAATGTTGATTAAAAATTTGGTCCCTTTGATATTAAAACCTTAAACAGACCAAGCCTCAAGGGAAAAAAAAGATCAAAATAATAAAAAAAAACAAAACTTAAGCCCATATGGTTTAATAAGAAGCCAATAACAAAACTTCAAAATTGAGAGTTTCAGTGTTTTTTTCAATTATTCTATAGTAACAAGATATTCTTCATTTTTTGTGAGGCATGTTATAGATGGATACCATATATGAACACCAAAAGTTCTAAACAATTGAAACACTAGCAAACATACTTAAATGTCATTGCAGAAAATCACACCCTATGACCAAATGAGATTTACTAAAGGATTGTAAGATTTCTTCATAATTAAGAAATTCAAGATTGTGTTAAGAAATATAAGTAAAAGCTATATACTTATTCCATACATGCTGGAAGATTGACAAAATTGAGTTCCCAATTTTATCATAAATAATCCAGAAATAGGACAGTGAGCATTTCCCCAATATGAGTCTTTCTATGCGCATATAGAGTCTTCCAAAAATCTGTACATCAGGAAAAGAAAAACTTGAATAATATTTTAATACTAATTTTGTGGAGACAATATGAGATTAATTCAACTTATGTTTGGTTCTACAATTACAAGAGATGCTCAAAGTGGCTGTCCACTATCTACTCTATTGTCCAATATCTTCTAGAAGTAGTATACAAGAGAACCCTAGTAACAGTCTAAAAATCCTAAAGGAGGAATAAAACTATGTTTGAAGATATTGCAGGATACCTATAATAATCTTAAAATATCATTTTCTCTCGTAACTTTGTATTATTATTGAAAGGTTGTACATTGTTTCATTCAATACTATAACTATATAATTGGTGGCTACCTGTGTTAGAAAGATGCGTATTGCATCATCAATGACAAAAATGTAAACATCAAGTAATATAATAAGATATCAGAATAAAACAGTACTTTCATAGATTGATAGCTTTAATATTCAGAAAAAGAATTGCAAAGCATGGCCTTAGTAAAACTCCTGCTTATCATATGGCACCACCACTAACAAGAACAAAAAGTATTTGGAAATAAATATAACACAAAGTGTGTAGCCTTGTCACTTTAGAACCCTAGCCAACTAGTTGTTTTGTAGCACATCCCAGTGTGATTGTGATGGAATTATCCTGGAGATTAAATTCAGAATATATACATTTGGCAACGATGTCATGAAAAATGAGGTTACTTATTTCTTAGTAAACCATCTGATAGGCTTATGGCATCATTTATGTCCATTGTTGTTAAATTCGTCACTCAGTGTAGTAGATGTTCACAGGTTCTCTACTCTAACAGGGGCATTTTTCTTTGAATGAATAAATATTTTGTGGAGAAATAGGTCATAACATGCCGTGGGCCAATCTAATATCCTATTACTTAATTCCTCCCACTATTCTTAGCACTCACTGCTGGTTTGCCTGGTAGAATCCCTGCTAAGGTGCTTGCCAAATAACAATTGTTCTTCCCCTTCTTTCTACATTTATTAGTTGGCATGCTGTAAGGTTGCCTCCCATTTCACTTATATCATTATGACTTCATGTGCTTTTATTCTGTGAGTTATAATAGAAAATTACAGTTGTAGGGTTTCTCCCCAGATTTGGCTAGTCAGGGATTCTTTGGATAGTTTTTATGCCACCATAATTTTTAGTTTTTCCTTACTTTTTGGCATTAGAAGATGTTCTAGGGTTACTGGATATAATGCAAAACAAACTGGGTTTCTTTCATCAATAATGACATTTAGAAATCCTGATTTGGAGTTGTTCCCATTGGTACTATAGGATTATTGTTTCTAACCCTTCGTGTGGAGTGAGGTAGTAAACTGAGTATAGTCAGTATATATCAATCAGCTGTCTGTCTGCCTATCATGAGTTATTACTAATAGCAAATGATCAGTGATTATCCGTGTCTGTCTATCATAGGTTATTACTAACAACAAGTTATCAATGATTATCTGTGTATTGTGTGTTGTTATTAATAACACAAATTATCGGTGAGTCAATTTTGATCTTCTGACATTTTTATTTGTAAATTTTTTTTGGCTCTCTCCATCCACAATATATTTACCTTACCCAAATCCTGAAAATACACAAAAAGCAGAATTAGTAAATCATCACTTTTAGGAAAACGAAACTATTGTATTATACAGTGTTTTTGTACCTGTGTTTCTGTAGCTTTGGAGAAGCATGTTATCTGGTAATCCTTTTTAACACATTTTCTTTTTTTAAATGTATTTAGTACAGGGTCTACAGGGTCTCACTACATAGACTGGACTCATACTGATTCTCCTGTTTTCAGCCTCCCAAGCGCTGGGATTACAGGCGCACGCCCCCATGCCCAGTCTCAATTGCTGTCTCAGCGCACCCTGGGAATGGGGCTGGGACAGGATGCTGGGGATCAAATCCCCTCCGCTGTGCTCTGTGTAAGCAGGCATTTTAGTTCACTGAGCTATCTGATCAGCCCCCTTTTAGTACATTTTCACTGTTGTGTATGTTTCAAATTATCTCAACTTTTAAAAAAATTTTTGCTTTGTTTTTTTTTTAAATCAGATAAACTTGCAAAAAACTACTTTGGAATTTTAAGTTTCACTTCAGAATACTTCAAATCCCTCTTTGTTATAATTTTTTTGACACAGCGTCTTGCTATGCAGTTCAGGCTGGCTTTGAGCTCATGTTTTATAGCCCATGCTGATTTGGAACTCAAAAAAATCCTCATGCCTCAGTCTCTCAAGTGCTCCAAAAGTTTAATATGTTATCTCATACTTGGTTCCATGTGTTCATGTAGTCAGACTTTTATATTTATGTACTTAATTTACCTTTGATTTATTTTAACTTACAACTAAAGGTGTAAAGTTTACAACATGATATATTTTTAATGTATACATAATTGTCCTTAACTATTTTTTTATAAGTCCATCATGTCTTGGCTAAATTTGAGAACTTAGTAAAAAGAAAGTATCATTTGACCTACGAAAGGAAAATAACCGTGTGGACTTGTGTCCGGCCTTTTATTCTCTTCTTACCTCAAAGATCTGTTAGTTTGTGAGACTCACACTATTCAGGATACCGCAGTTGGCATGCCTTGAGATCTGTGTCTGGAGAGGCAAGTTTGGTTCTGTGGAAAGACTGATATGGAATGGACGGTCTGCTGACTTACACTGATGGAGAAGACCCGGAGGCAGGAGTGGCTGGAGGGAGAATTGGTCTCGAGACCATGACAGAATCACAGATGGCCCCACAGGGAGCTCTGATGTGAGGAAAACACTTCAAGGATATGCCTCGATTTGGGGTAGGACGGCTGGGCTTTATGTTCCAGCATCAGTGGCTACTTGGATTCAGGTTTCTGGGGTGAGAGGCTAGGGACGTGCCTGTCTTATTTTTAAAGAATCACACACAGAGTACTGAAGGTTGAGGGGCACCATGTGCTGAACTCTAGGCAGCAGGAGAAATGAGGTCTTCATTTCTAGTAAGAGGTCTAGATGGGAAGACACTATACACTAGATTATGTTTTGACATCACAACAGTATTTATTTATGTTTTATACTTTATAAATAAATACATATATATATTCATATTTTTCTCTCCAAATAATTTTGAAAATTGACCTATCAAGTTCCTTTCTAATCTATGTTTGAAGTGTGTTCGAAATTCCTTTAAATTAAAGACGACGGGGTATACAATGTAATCCACCCCAAACTGTGAAAATGTACATATGCATTCTCATCACTGTAGATCAAATGCTTTCTCTAGGCTAGGTTTACGCTCTCAATAATCTGGCAAAGCACCCATCGTGGTCTTCCCTCTGGCGATGCAGGTGTCCCTTGCGCATGGCAAGTAGTCCTCCTCAGCCTGTCCAGCTGTGTGATGTGCTGCAGCATCTCTCCTGTGTCTTCACGTGCAAAATTTGTGAGGGAAAGAGACAGCTCCTAAATTCAGGCTCAAACACAGATGCACAGGCGCAGGCTGTCCGTGCCTTGGTGTCCCACAGAGGGAGGCGCTGAGGCCTTGTGCTCTGAGCGCCTGCACGAGGGCCTTCCCCTAAGTACCCACTGGCCAGAGCGAAAGGGAAAACAGGATTCTCAGGGGAAGAGGAGTCTGCTTGGTCCCAGAGAGTCTGGATATTGCTGCCAGCTGTTTCCAAGAGCGGTCTCATAAACTCGCTGCTCAGCACCTGGAGGACTTGGCCCACGATCTCTTCCAGTCGCCCAGGCCTTGGGAAGCTACGCAGGGCCAAGCTCTCCTGAGAGAAGCAGAAGGGCCGTGTGTCCAGGCAGTCTGCAATAACACTTTACAAGATAGACATTTCTTTCCATTGTGCCACATTTTTCTTCTGAAAGATTAATATTTTCTACTTTGAATCACATCTTCCCTTCCATTCTTTCCGTTTCTTTCTTTCTGGGACAACTCTTCAGTTTCACTAATCTGTGTCTTACATTTCCAGGCTGCATTCTCATCTTCTGACCTTTGGTTAGCATTTCCGGTTTTAATGTTGAGGTGTGCCTTAGTGTGCACTCAAGACCATGGTCGCTGTAGTTGTTCCTTGTTTCAGTTTACTAGAGCTTAGTTTTCATTGGAATTTTCTTCCCAAGAACTCAGGCTATTTAGGTATTTTGACAGTCCAGTTCTTGCTTTAGAGATATGATGTTGTTTTGAACCTCTGAGACTATTAAGAGTATTTTATAAGATGATGTCTTTTATACTCATTAATTGGGTTTCCCTGGGAGCTTATTTATTGTGTTGTATCTATTTCTTTCCTTTGCTTTATCTTAATTGTCTGACATTTAGTTCCTTCATATAACTAATAGCCTACATTTTTGAGTGTTAGGTTAAAGTGTTTTTAAACCTCAAGGAAAACAAGTTTGTTTGTTTGATTGTTTGTTTCCACACTAAATGCCAAACCTGCTGGCAATGGATGCCACTGAGAGGAAGCATGGATGAAGTGGCAAAAATGAGAAAGATCGTGAATCACTCAGTTGTTCTTAGGAGACAAAACAGTTTGACATGGGTTCAACACCTCTGCTCTGCCATAGACATCTTTCTCTTGACCCAAGTCCCTATGCAAGGACTCTCATAGGGAAGAATTTCTACTGTATTTGAAAAGTTGTCCATTATTTCCAATTTGTAGGAAAATTCCTGAGTAAGACACTGATGCAACTACCCCACACTCAGGAAGTTAATCATTTTGTTTAACACCTGATGTGTTTGGTCCTACTCCTAGTTTGGCTGACTTTGGCATTGGATACTTTGGAAATCCTATTGAATACAGTCACTGTCATGAGTTGTTGTGGCTAAATTCAGTAAGATTTTGCAAGCAGCTTTTTTCAATTGGTGAGAAATATCTCTAGGTTCTGATTTTATATTGTCAGATTTAGTCATTCATTTTTGAGCTCTTTGGTGGGGCAGTGAATTCAATACCCTCACAATGGAGTACAATCTGAGGCAGGAAGAGGGTAGTATTGAGCAGCAGTGAAACATTTATAATGTATACCATGGAGTGAAAGATAAGAGAGAGAGAGAGAAAGAGACAGAGACAGAGACAGACAGAGACAGAGAGATGCTGAACAGGAATAGTAGAGTAGCTGGTGCCGGAAATTAGAGGGTAGTAGGTTGGAAAATCCAGGATGCAATGTGGAAACCATTAGAAGCAGTAGTAGAGGTTCATCTAGTGCAAGGGAAGTAGGCAATCTAATTAGTGGACTCGTTATAGAGGACTGGAGAAATAAGGTAAGCTGATTAATACTAATTTAAAATGAATAACTTTATTTAGTTAATTGAAATTAATTTCAAATAGAGAAATGTCTTTTTCAACTTCCCAGCCATTTATAATAGGGAAAAAAAATAAGAGCATGCCTCACATTGTGTGGCTTTCTAATAGGGAAATTGAATAAAGTCACTGTCCTGAATTGCGGTGACTAAATTTGATCATATTTTACAACTAAATTTGGTCTTTTTCAACTGGTGAGAAATATCATTCTAATCTCGTCCAGGATCTGATCTTTCTATTGTCAGATTTAATCATTTTGTTTCTGAGTTCTTTGATATTTTTTTTTCTTTTCTTTTCTCTTGTTTTGCCTGAACTTCTTCCTCCTCCATTTTTCTAAGAACCTACTTCATGCTTAGTGGAACAGCCCTGGCCGGAGGCACATGTGCGTCACTGTGGCTCCTAATTCCCTTGTCACTTGTGTCCCTGTGGTGGTGCTGCTGTAGTTCATGTGCTGCCGTTACCATGTGCATCACCTTCCACTGAGTTCATTACTGCAGGGAAGATGACACCACCACCTGACCTTTCTTTGCCTTCTATTGCCTATCTGAATTCTCTCTGTCCTCTACAGATATGAAAACTTTAATTGTTTGAAAATTTTAACAATGTTTCAGCATTTGATCAAATCTAAATACCTCATATGAGTCTTTGAGGATTTTCCTTATTTTCTTACAACTGCCTAGTCCCATTTCTCCGTGTTATGAACCTAAACTTGTCCAGCTCATAAACCATTACTCTTCCCCAAGAAATGCCACTGGGAGGAAGGCTGTCTTCCTCTCCATCCTCAGTTGTTTCCAGATCTGTCTATTCTGAACTTTGGTTATGAAATCGTTTTTACCTCTGCAGCTCTACATCATGCCCATGACCCAAAGCTGGGCTTATGGTCCCCTCAGTCACCCGCCCCTGTCATTGTGCCCTTTATGGATGGCAGGCTCCTCCAAGTGTTGACAATCTTTATTATGTCTACCACTGTTTGATTTTGTTAAAAACAGGAAAATATGGTACTGGTTTCTTTTTTCATTTTATGAAGTTTCTTGATTCAATGTGCATTCTATTATCTCGTGGAGAAAACTGCCGAACAAAAGTTAAGCTTTTCTAAAAACAGATTTTTCACAAGGAAAAATAAGTAAATAAATAAAATATATCTCCCAGAAATCACTGAAAGTACAACTCAAAGAGAGCTCAAACTTCTATAATGACCAAAAAGAGTCAATTTTTTTTTATCTCTCTGTCAAAGACAACTAACAAGAGAGAAAATAAAGTATCTCCTTATGGAGTTATATTTTCAAGCTTTCCCTATCTGAAAGGCATTCTTCCTAGTCAAATTCTGCTTTTGGATCTCATCACTGGAGTGTTCAATAGGGTGTTATCTGCATTTTGTTGTAGTTAGAGGGATAATACAATGTTATTTCTTTTATAGTACATGCTCCACATATGAATTTGACAGTGAGAGTTAGAATCAGTTAATTCAAAGGACACAGAATGCTACCTTTATTTAAGAATCATTTGTACTATTTAAAAAAATAGTACAGTGTGTTTCAAAGAAAGCTGTACCACATTCAGGCTGTATGAAGGCCAATTAATCTGTCAGCCATTAAGTAAATGAAATCTTACAATGCTCCCTGGCTTCTCTGAAGCATCAGTACATTACAGCAGTCTGGCAAGGCTCTCAGCCATTACAAGTAATAGAGTTAGAGAGTCCATACTCCTGGTTCTCCGGGCAGAAGAGAGGGGGTGAAACAGAGAGACACGAAATAGCCTCTGCCTCTTTATAACTGGGAGTGTCAGTCACACGACACCATCGACTCCACGTTTCCTCTAAAATTCACCAAGGGAGCCACTTGCCTTTCCCCGAAAATGAAGCACCATGTCTTTTCAATCACGTAAAAGGCATTCTTCAGAGGGTCCTGAGCAGGGTGGCAAGGGGAAGCTCATACAGGAACATGAGTTTACGACTCTGTGGGGACTCGGGAAGTCCGGCTAATGTCTCTTCACCTGTGCTCCCTCCATCTAACACAGAGGCCACGCAATTCCTGCTAGGTTCCCTTCCTTTCAAACATTAAAAATTTATATACTTTGTAAAATACAAAGAGGGAAACCTCCAAATCCCACAATCTTGGAAATTAATTTAAGTAAGATAATAAGATGGATTCAGGTGGGTACATTATTTGCCTGTCATCGTTAAAAACAAAAACAACAACAACAAAAACCCTTGTTTTATTCTTAGTACAAATGGATAAAAGGAAGAGACAGAAGAGTTCAAGCCTCCAGAGCACGGTAGAAAATCAACCAAGGACACTCAAAACAAAAGGGCCACAAATAAAGCAGCCTATTTTTATCATGTTTATTTAGGGTAACCAGAGTTTTGTGTGTGACAGGAGATGGTACTTATTATTAGTGGTGGGAAAGCAGGTTGTCAAATTAAGGACCACTCCACATGTGTGAACTTGGAAACCCCAGGCTAACTTGAAACCTCATGTTGGCATCTGGGATGACTTCTCCTTGGCAAGAAATGTGTGTTTCTTTCTTCACAAGAGTAAAACAATTCCCTGAATCAGAATTTAAGTCAGTGTTTTGTTCAAGGTTTTGCACTACATATGAGTTAATGTATAATTTATCTGTAATTTATAGGAGCTATATAGATGCATTATAGGAAATTGAGAAGCACAGAGAGGTAATAAAGCCAGTAACAGTAAAATGCACATTCAATATCAATATCTTACATCTTTCTACAATTCTCCCTATCTCCTCCAATTCTCTCATATATCACACCCCCACACACACACCTTGACTTAGAAGTATGACCCACATAGATATCTCATTTTTCAACCCAAACATCATGTCATATATAGAGTCTGCCCCCTAAAAAGTATCCATTGGGAAAATAATGTTGTATAAATAATTTTAATTCTAAATTTTCTTGAGATATTGTGAGATTAGTACAAGTTACACGTGGCCTGTGCAATTACAAGAGGTGCTCAAAATGGTGACCATTACTTCCACTCTTTTATTTATTAGTTTGACAACCTGCTGAAGTGTGTATCCATTTTGTGTGGGTGAAAACATTTGGACGTGTTTCAATCTTAGATTACTGTTCTAATTTTTCTATATATGCCTCTGGTATATAGATAATGGGGCGGAGAAATGAAATGTGAATTAATTAGTTTATTTGTACTTCTCAACTGTAAAATAGTTAGCATTCCTTAATTTACAAAGAATTCTGCTCCTCCACCTTCATTAAGATGAGTCATGGGGGTGGAACTGAACCAGTTCCCAAGCCAATGGAAACTGCTGTGCTCCAAGGAGTAGGAAAACAATTAGTATTACTATGCCAGTGGGCTGATGGGGGGACTGATGCCAATGCATCAGCCCACAACGGGCTTTGGGTTTGGTTTATACAGGTTTTGCAAGCAGAAGGCACAAAAGCTTTGAAGAGTGTTGAATTTTTATTATCATTTTATTCTTCATTGCAAGGCAGAAAGTCCTTGAGATAAGTTAGCCAACAGAGTGGGTGTGTGTGAGGGGGAGAAAGTTCAGGCCATGCAGCTAGGTGCAGTCAGACTGCCCTGGGCCAGATCGGCTCTGGGTTAGCCAGTCAAGGCTCATTCAAAGCTGAGAGAGTCTAACAGATGAGCTGAACAGGGCTGCATGCTCTCATTTTGTCCTAACATGGTGTCAGACTGCTGGTTGATTTTGAATTTTTAAAAAATTTGATCACAGGGGAAGAATATATGTGTATTTAAATATTATATTTTTTCTGTTGAATTTTCCAAACAGGTTTTGCAAAATTGCTTCAAAAATTAAGTGATATTTGTGTTTGTTTCGTGACAGTGAATCCATGACCTCGTGCATGCTAAATGTGTGCTCTATACCCCTGCCCATTTGCATTTTCAAAAAGAAAGGAAAACAATTAAAGTACTGTTAGGAGGTGAGCTGATCTTTTTGGTGTTGTTTTATTTTTGCTTGAGTGCAGATAATACAAGAGAAAAACCTTTGAGGGTAAGTAAAGGAAGTGAGATAGGCCAACCAACATATGAGGACACAGAGGTACAGAGGTTTACACTATAGTTGTACAAGGAGTACATGAGATTCATATATATATATATATATATATATATATATATATATATATATATATATAATTTTATTTTATTTGGAAGAGTAAAAACAAAAGCAAGACCAAAGATCAGAAACAGAGAAAAACAGATTAACATACAAAGACAGAAACAGGGTAAGAACAAGAATATATATGTTAAAGATTTTCAAAACAAGAATAGCTGATTAACAATGGTTGATATATTATCTATTTTTATCATCAAATCTGTTTCTCAGATTAACAGATATAATTTTGTAAGACTGGACATGTGATTCAATGTTACCATTTGCTTTCAAGAAATCTTAATTTTCTGTTCTTTTCTCTTTTTCTTTGATTACCTTTTTAAAATTATTTTAAAGAGAGTAATTGATATGACATTAGGGATGGTTGTACTAGTCAACATTTCCATTTAGAAGACTGAGATGAGAGGTACTCAAGCATGGTTTTTGTATTACACATTGCTGTGTTCAAAGCAGTTGCTTAGTTTGCAGATTTAAGCTTACAGGGTTGATCAAGGTAAAAATTCTACACATTTAGCTGCTATTTAAAAAAAAAAACTGATGAAAATTCCTAGTACAATCACTTCAGTCATCCTGTATGTATATTTGCATGTTTTTCTTCCTACCTTTTTCTATATCTTTTCTCCTTTCTTTCCTCTTCATTGTTTAATCCTTAAGTTCCATTTCTTCCCCTTTTACTGTATCTGTTATACCTTCCAGGTTTCATTTCTTCTTTCAGGTTCTTGCACTAGGGAGACAATATGATACTTACACATGTGGGTCTGGTTTTTTCTTTTTCTTTTTTTCTTCCATAATTTTATTGATAAACAAATAGCAATGAGACAGTCTCAAATCAAATTGGTAGGACAGCTTCAACAATCAACACATGGCATACATTTCTCCCAGTGGTCAATTGCTATACAAGATGTGGACATGATATCGTATTTACAAACACCACTAGAACAAATCACTCCATTCATTAAGAGAATGTAACTATATATCCATCCTACCCACTTTGAATACACAGATACAAAATGGACGTTCATCTGTATACCCTTTTTTGTTAAGTTCCATTATCTGAACATTATAGGTGTGTTAACTCAGCAAAATAATCCAAAAGAGTCCAGTAGTCCATAATATTTTTGGGTCTTCCACCTCACTGGCAATGTCAGAAATTGTTGACCTGAGTCCCCCACAGCTCAACATAACAGCATGGCTTTACTTCTTATATTTCGTTTTTATACTTTTCCACTGGTTTTTTCACTTATGAGTATAGCCCCTAGTTGTATTCACTTACCTATGAAAGCTTTGATTTTGTCTTTATAGTTGACTAATACTCCACTGCATAAAAATACCACATCTTTTTCATCTGTCTCTCAAGTGATGGACATTTTGGTTGTTTCCTAGATTTGGCTATGATAAATTGTGCTGCTATAAACACGTGTGCACATATATCTCTATGACATGATGTTTTCAGATCTTTTGGGAAAATACCCAGATAGTGAATAGCTGGATTGAATTTGATTTTCAGTCCTAGATTTTTATGGAGTCTCCACACTAATTTCCATAGTGGTTGTGCCACTCCCTATTTCCAGCAGTGGAGAAGGGTTCCTTTTCCCTTGCAGCCTCTCCAGCTTTTGTTATTAGTTGATTTCTTTATGATACCTATACTTTCTGGGGTGAGGTGACATCTCAGTGTTGTTTTAATTTGCATTTCTTGAATGGTCAGTGATGCAGAACATATTTTCAGGTATTTCTTTGCCTCTCATATTTCTTCCTGTGAGATAGGTGTATTAATCTCAGATGCTCGTTTTTGGGTTGGGTCTTCAAATTTTGGGACCCTATTTTTTTAGTTCTTTATATATTCTATATAGAGGACCTTTGCTCATGAGACCAGCCCATGTAGCTGAAGAGGAAGGAGAGTGGAGAAAAGTAAGACTACCTTGGAGCCTGTCTGCTCTTGGCTGATGATCACTTCCGAGGCATTCACTATCCTGCACCTCCAAGTTGTAACTGAACAAGAGCCAATCAAGTTCCAGTTGGGGAACAAAGAGCAATTTTGGAGCCTGATAAAGGAGAAGGCTTTCATGAGATAGGAAACTATCAGAGGACAAGGAAGTTGGAGCTGGTAGGAAACTGCCTATGCTGTCTTCACCTGAGAGCAGAAGTGGGTCTAGGGACTAGTGTCAGCAAAAGGGATTTCTGAGGCAGGATGGAACACAGTTCTAGCATGGGTTGGCTGGTGCTGCTTAGGGTCAGAAGCTGAAGGTCACCAGGTATCAAAAGTTCAGAACACAAAGATAGAAAAGGACTTGCAATGACCAAAGACAAAAGTTACTTTGACAAACTCATTCATTCTGCAAATCCAAAAGAGTAATCTGCTTATGTCCTCTAGCAAAGATGTCACAAACTCTGTGTGATACAGAGAAATATGAATCTAAATATAAAAATAATGCATGACACCCTCCTTGAAGAAGATGTTTACTGTGAGCTGAATTTTTTGGTAAAAAGTGTGATTTCTAGTGCTATGATGCCTGAAGCTCCTCAGTAGAAAATAAATATGAAATCCTTTCTAAATATTTACTCCTTTTTTCCTTCCTTCCTTCCTTCCTTCCTTCCTTCCTTCCTTCCTTCCTTCCTTCCTTTTTTCTTTCTTTCTTTCTTTCTTTCTTTCTTTCTTTCTTTCTTTCTTTCTTTCTCTCTTTCTTTCTGGTTTTGGTTTTGGTTTTGGTTTTGGTTTTGGTTTTGGTTTTGGTTTTGGCTTTGGAGGCAGGGTTTCACTATGCAATTCAAACTGGCCTTGAACTCACTTTGTAACCCAAGCTGGTCTGGAACTTGCAGCAATCCTCCTGCCTCAGACTCACGAGTACTGGGATTACAGGTGTGCACCACCACATCCCACTCCCCTGGATACCTCTTGAAAGATTAGGCTTCATCTTCTTTTATGCGTTCCAGAAGGCTAATTGGCTACAAATTCTAACAGAGAGGAGTGTATTATGGTAGTTATGATTGTACATCTGCTTTTGTTAAGATGTAAAAGAAGTATTTTCAACTGCCAGCACATATAATGTTTACTATAAACAACTCTGGTACCCTCCACAGATTGACAACATTGCTCTTTAGGTGGATAATAAGAATAACAATCTCTGTCTGTATATAATTACAGGTAAGATACATAGGTATTTATTTTAAGAATACAAAAACTATGAAGATAATCATTGAACATCCTTGTTTTTTTACTCTGTTCTCATCTTCACAATCTTCCAAATATTCTTCATCCCATGAGACAGATATCTATGCATCCTATCTATGTATTACATGGTTAAAGAAGGTGTGTTCAGCTTCAATCAACAGCTTGTTTGTAGAAGCTGATTATTTCAATTCCAATTTTAGCCTTTTCGTCTGCAGGCTGCTTTACAGCAAGCCAGTTACTCTCAGTCCCTTAGTCTCCTCCATGACTAAAAAAGGTAGTAATAGATAGTGCCTTACAGGGAGTTTGAATGATTAAAATGATGGTAGTTTGCACTGAGCTTTGTTATACTGACCTATAAATTCTCTGTCATCATGTTTGGATTTAATTGTATGCCTGACTCACATACCAAACAATATGGCTTCCAAGTTTACTTACAGAACTGTATGAGCAGTGCCTCTGGCATCACTTGCATCCCTGGATAATCTATCTTTAGTAAGAACCTGTTTTTGCAGTGAGTAGAGGGGTATCACATTACTTGTCTAGCTTTTCTGTAATGGTTCTTGGACGGAGTATGTAGGTGCTGGTGTTCAGGGTTGCTGTTTCCTCTCATACCAAAGACTTCCCTTCTCTGCAACCTGAGCTCTTACAGGGCCAGCTTGGAAGTGGAAAGGGGCTGGGCTGGTGAGTGGGTTAGAGAGCAGTTCATGCTACATGGAGAAATATCCACTGCTGCTGTTTATGCTTTGATCCTACCTGACAGACTCCACTTCATGAGCAATTTCTTTTTTGGTTCCTATTTGTCTCTCTAGTCTTTGTCTCTATGTTCTTCAGCAATTTCAGGTTGTACCTGAACTCCAGTATTAGACAGCGTAAACTATTTTGCATGACTTTCTGCAATCCATGCAAATCAAGGTATGTGGGTAGCAGCTATATTTTAGGTTTACAAAAGTCTGAGGATTATCTCTCAGTATCCTGGTTTTCTCCTGACTCTTCTCATTCTCACAATCTTCTTTGCCAAATATTCTTCTTCCTGTAACATATCGGAAAACATAGCATTCCTGAGGATGTAGGGCTGGGTTTTTCCTCTCTGCTGGTGATTGTATCCTGTCTTGTGAATTTAAATGCCCTCAGTACACTGAAGAGTTCCAAATTCTGGTCTTGGATCAAAGCTTCTTTTCTAATTCCTATATTCATCCAAATCATTTCTTTCTTGAAGTCACACTTTGACTGTGTGACACACAACTCAAACAACAGATCTATGAGTCAACCGTGGGTCCTCTCAGTTCTCATCTAAGAAAATATCCCCATAATCACTTCAGGCAGAAACTTGGGATCATTCCCAATATATCATTTTCACTCACACTTCTCCACAGTCTGCTATGCTCTGACTCCCACCGCCCCTGTCAGTCTCCAACACACGTCTACCCAACCCTTGCCCCTG
>NW_004524603.1:19391647-19405501 GCF_000260255.1 Octodon degus | reverse complement strand
GGGGCTGGCTGGCATGTGGTGCTGGGGGATTGAACCGCGGTCCCTGTGCTTTGCTAAGCTTGTTCTAAGTAGGCGCTTGAGACCACTGAGCCATCTCACCAGCCCCAGTGCGGGCTTGTTCATGGTTTACAGAAGAGCTATAAAAACAACTATTTGTAATCATGTGCCTCAGCTTGTAATTGATATGAGGGTAGCAACAATGGTAAGAGTGGTATTCTATCACTTAGCAATTCTATGTATCAAGCATCAAATTAATGAATCATTTTAAAGAAGACAATAAAAATTTACATATTAATACTATGCAAGGGAGACACATTTAATGTTTTTCTTTTTCTTTTTAGATGTATTTGGTTGTTACAGGGTCTCACTATGCAGCTTGGACTCATAGTGATTCTCCTGTTTTCAGCTTCCCTGGCTCTGGAATTATAGGCATACACTACCCACTATGCCCAAACTCTGGCCTGCTCAGCCCACTCTGGGGCCAGGTCTGGCGCAGTATGCAGTGCTTGGGATCAAACCACGATACTTGAGCTTGCCGAAGCTTGCCTAAGCAGGCGCTTTAGTCCCCAGAGCTATCTCGCCGGCCCCTTATTTTTCTATTTAAGTTGCAGATTATCTTACACTAAGATAATGCATTGTAAAAAAAGAAAAGAGAAGGGGACTCTTGAAGAAATTTGTAGTTTAGATAAGGAAATGGAATATGGCCAATAAGTGATGAATTCCTCATCAGATGCCCAAGTCTAAAATGATATTTGTTGGAATCAGTATGGATCAAATGTACAGAGTAACAAAGTATATTCCTAGAGTTGTATGAATAGAGAGAATGACAGAAATGAGCTAGAGAGAGGAACAATGTGGGCCCACAGTGTTCTAGGATTAACCTGGAGGGCAAAACATTTTCACTCAACAAAAGTCTTAGTCTTATTTTTTTGCTTTACTACACTTATGTAGTAGAAGCCTTTATAATGCCCTTCCATTTAGCCCTTAGTAATGATTTCTGTTTGAGAAGAAAAATCAATGTTGAAATGTAAAGGCTTCTCATGAGGAAAGTTCAGGGCCAGTTCTTGAATGTTTATAATATGTTTACGTTAGTTTCATTTCCTTTATAGAAGATCTGATATTATCTAAATTATTTTTTTCAAAAATCAGTTTTCCCTTTTCAGCTTAGCAACTTCAATCTTGCTTTATTAACTCAGCAACATGCTGACTGCCCTCCACCTGTAAATTATCTCCTTACATTTTGTGGTTTTTCATATGCCTTGCTCATCGTGTAAGGTACTTCACATGCTCTTTTTCAAACTAACTCTTATCCCCTCTAAAAACATAAAGTTAAATTATTCTACATCTGCCCAAATTAACTTGATAGAATAAATGATTTCATACAGACATCCATTAAAATGTGTGTGTTAAGACGATTGAAATATTTTTTTATTTTGTTACATTTTCTTATTCCAGAGTCTATGATACTGAGATCTACTCTATCATAACAATGAACACAAAATGTACTTTAAAATAGGATACATGGTACCTACCTTCAAGAAATCAGACAGGGGATTTTGATTTCTACATTATCATTGTTTATTCAGTTGTTCTGTTAGTATGATCACAAATTCTTTAAAGCTTTTCTATTCAAAATGAAGTATATATTGTCTGCTGTTTAAATTTAGACTGCATCTGTAACTTTCTTTGACCAATACTATAGAACAAAATAAGGTGTATGAATTTTGCTACAATAGCCTCAAGATTGACAGATTCCATCACTGCCTGGAGAATAATGGTCAGTTCCAAAAAAATCCCATTAATGATGAAAGATCACACATAAAGAATAGCCCATCTGAGTGGAGCATCATATCACCTGTACTAGTCAGATTTTGCATTGCTGGGAGCCAATATTTGACACCTGCACTCAATGGAAAAGTTTCAATTCAGCTCACATTTTTAGAAGATTCAGTCTGTAGTCAGCTGGCTCAAAGGAAGAAGCAGTGTGGCAGAAGGTGGTGGAGCAAAGTGTCTTAGGTTATGGTGATCAGGGAGCAAAGCAGAGAACAGTGTCAGAGAGGAGGGAGCCAAGGACCAGATGTGGACCCCAAGGCCATATCTTTCCCAGATGCACCTGGAAGTGTGCTCTGCCAATCTCCAAGGCTAATACCAAGCCCATCAAGTAGAAATTCCATCTTTAACTTTAGCCACTATGTCCCAGGTATAGGCATGAATCTACCCTGGGCTCTCCATCTGTCTTGATTAGTTTTTTCTCATTGCTGGGACAAAATACCCAACACCCAAAGTTAAGGAAGGAGAGGTTTATTTAGCTCACAGTTAGTAGGGGTTTCAGACCATAGTCAGCTGGCTCCAAGGCAGAGTGGCACATGACAGAAGGCAATCATTTATGGAGGAAAAAAAAAAACAGCAAAGAGGCAAGGGAGGAAGTGTGACTGGGGCAGGTAGCAAGCCTTCCTTATATTTATTCAGGCTGTCTGCCTCAGGGTGGGTGTAGCACTCATGTTAATCAACCCAACACTGGACCGTAAATTAATCACAAACTCTAGATGTCTGCCCCAATGACTGCATGAGGCTTTGGGGAGACAACTAGACACAAACTATAACACCAGCCCTAGGCAAAAAAGTTGGCTGCCTGAAGCAATGTGAGTAATCTTGAAAAAGTAAAGCAATAAAACTACTTGGCCCTACATGGAACCATGATGAATGACTCATTGCTGTTATAACGTACCTGGTTTGCAAGTGGTTTACTAACAAATATTCTATTTGGTGTTTCTACTCAAGTCTTCTTCAATTAGTAGAAGGAAGAAGCAAATATCATAAGTGTTGTAAGTATTGAAAGTACAATTTAAAAGAAATTTATACTGTTTTATTTTCCTATACATGAAAGGCAAATAATTAAATTTATGAGTCTTTTAATACTATTTTTATTTGCATCATTTCTGTATCACAGTATTGTTTTATTTATTTCTGAAAATTTTATCCTTGCACCGAAAAAGTGATATATAAGGTACATGTGAGTGATTTAATGGTTTTCAGCAGAATTTTACAGCACTCGGTACCATTATTCATGTCACCTATTGTCTGTCCCTCAAGTTCAAGGATTTGATTTACTTGTGCCAGGAGTTAGGCTGATCTGGTGAAACACAAATAAGCCCTACCCTTCAGAAAACTACAAAATAATCATTTCATGTTGTTTTCAAATAGAAATTAGTTTGGAGGTGATATGAAAGGAGAAGGAAACATCAATATAGCAAAACAACAACTCAAATCACAGAAATCATTAACATTGATTTCATTCTAGAACGCTGGGTCAGCCAGCAAGCTGGGCATGCTAATTGAAGGAGGCACATTTGGTACATTGGAGGATAACAAAGCAGACTGGAAGGGAATCAAAGCTGATCAGACCAAGAGGGCAGATCAGCTGACGTTCATTCAGCAAGCATAGGTGGATTTTCTAATTCCACGTTCAATGCAAGTGCTAGCTCATGCTTTTCAGTTAGAATTAAATTTGAAAACTAGAAAATTTAAAGGCTCAATCTCAATATATATATATATATATATATATATTCCTATAATTTTTAAGCTTCTAGTACCACATGGAATATATCTGCCTTCCTACTCCTTGTGGGATTACGTGGTGGGGTAGTATGTGGTGTATTTGGAATAAATGACAGAGATGAAACATATTTTGACAAGGGCTGTATTCACATTAGTATTTGGCTTGATTGGAGTCCAAATCTGGTTACTTTGTCAAAATATTTTATTTCGTCAAATGTGAAATTTTCTGCATCTTTCACAAAAACTCATCATCATTTCATTATGAAGTGTTATACTAAAACATTAATTTTATTTATTTTTATTAAATAAACTAATTTGAAAGACATGTGGAAATTTAATTCAAATTATTGATAAATTGTCATTTTTGTCACTCATCATGCAAAATCTTTGGTATCTTCTTTTCAACACAATATTCCATAGATTCTTTCAAACCTAGGTTTATTTTGTTATCTCCTAAGGGACATGTTTCCTAAAGTTTTTTGTTGAGCTTCATTAGTCTGTAGCTCTCAGTAGGATCTGAAACCAACACATTTGTTCATTAAAGTGTGGTTTCAAATTTTTCTGTTGTTTGGGTCACAAATTTCAAATTTTCTTATAAAATGTTTCATTCCTCAGATTTCCCATGGGACCACCAATTGATAGCTAGTTCCTTTAAGTATAATTGTTAACGTAAGTGAGACCACTCGGTTAGGGGCAACAATTTGTTGCTGTTGTTGTTGTTGTTGTTGCTTTTTAAAGAAATCTTGTCAAGTTTTTGGACTCTTTTTTATTAATAACTTTGTTGAGAAAGAAGTAGCAATGAGACAGTTTCAAAACAGGTTAGTAGGACAGTTAACATAATTAATACATTGCATACTGTTGTCTTTGTAGTAGTTATTCATAGCACAAGATGCAGACATGGTATCTTGTCTAAGCACTTTTAATATAAATCTTTCTTCTCATGGAACTAAGAGAAAGTAGCTGTATATTTATCCATATATATATATATATATTTCACTACAAAATGATCCTTCATTTATATCCCCCTTTTTTGTTTAGGTTTTTTTTTTTAAAGTTTGTGGAACCTCTTTTCTCTCGTGTTAGGACTGAATTGTTCCCCTTTACGTACCTCTTTCTGGTTTCATGCACTTTCTGGATTCTCCCCACCATCCGTCAAATTCTAGCAGTTGTCCCGTGTTCCATAATTATCAGGTCTCAGGGGCTAAAATGGTAAAATAAAAGTCCACCTTCAGTATGAGTCTTGTCCCAGTACCTATTTGTTCCTAAGGGGTTTTCTTGACTTTCCTGTGTTTTGATTTTCTCTTTCATGTGGTGGAAATACTGACTCGGGTCTATTTCACAGCTTGGGAGTAAGAACCAAGTTCTTAGAATAAGGCCTTGCTTGAGCCACTGCCACACATTCAGTGAGTATTTGTATTCTAAGCCTATTTGCACTTCAATAATTGGCTCATGAAAACAACTATATTTAAAACTCTCAAATTATAAACTAATAAATGGAATTAAGATCTAAGATCTAAGGTTTCATTCCGGGCACCGGGATCTCTTTTTTCTGTCAGTCTCTTTCCTATACCTGGGGAAAATACCTCAAAATACACAAAATGTAAGGGAGAGCAGGTTTATTTTCTATGGACTCATTTCCTGGTTGGCCAGCTCTAAGAATGGCACGGCAGAGGTGGCACAGTGAACAGGAAGCCAGCCCAGCAAGGGAGCCAGGAAGCAGAGTGTGAGGGCAGGAGACAACACCACCCTCTGGGGGGCATCAAACAGTGACTCAGTATAGTCTTCCAACCAGCTATGGCCTCATCAACCCACTAAGGGGCACAGTATTTCCATGATCCGATCAAATCTCAGAGCCAGACACCTGAACATGAGATTTTTGCGTGAACACATCAGTCCTAAACCATAACACCTACCTCAGATCAAGTACCTTATAAGGGATGTTTATTATGATTGATAGTCTGTGAATATTTGCATGTAGTAATTGACTCATGGTAGCATAACTACCTTTCAACTCTCAACTTATCAAATAGAAATGGAATTAAGATCTAGGATCTCATGGTGTGTGTTTGAACCTCATCATGTACTTTTATATTTTTTGTAGTATGTCTCATTTTGAACAATGAAAAATCTTGAAATTTTTAACTTTGTGGATTAGATGCTGGGATACAAAGTTGTACCATGAGTGGACTGCCATAATGCATGCAGTAGAGAGACATCTATACCAGCCTTGGTAACACAGATTCATCTCTCAGGTTGGCACTTTAATAATGATTATTTCAGAAGGCTTTCTCTGAGTGTATGGCTATTTTCATTGTTATTTAGAACATGATTATGGAATGAATTATTTAGCATTTACTTATTCCCCCAGAGCTGTAAGTTGCTTGGGTTAGTGGCTGTTTCTGCCATGTTCAGTCCCATATTCACAGAGTGTCTAATAAAATCACCACTTGTTCACTGATAGCTAATGCCTAAGTGCTGCAGTAATTGACAGTGTCAGCTCTTCTACAGCCATCTTCTGAGGCTGCTAGAAAAATTAATTTGAGTTACATGTACGATGTGCCTATGACGGCAGTTCTTGACCTATGTCAGCTTTTTGAAGCTTGTGGTTTATTTGGGGAAGGTATTTTTTTTTAATTTTTATTTTATTTATTTATTTATTTTTGCAGCCAGATGCTGAACTTCTTTTCTCCCCTTTTCCATTTTTCCCATTTCCAGATATGCAAGCATTGTCCCACATTTTTGAACTAAGGCATCAAAAATTCTGATGAGTTTTTCTTTCAAAATTTTTCTGACATCTTGGGGGGAGACACTATCATGGTTTCTCTTCAGCTTTAACCAAACACAAAGAATCAATCACACTGGAAAATGACCTTCATCAGTGTCTCCAGAGTCAATTTTTTTCCAAGGTGACTCTGTTAGGTTCTTCATAAAGTTTGTAAAGAAAATAAGAAAGAAAATTATAATAATCTTAGCTCTGTGATAACAGTGGGTACACTGGAGTCAACCACTGCCAGGTTTTTTGTTTTTTTTGTTTTTTTTTTTTATATAAACCTGCTGGATAATTACATAAAAGTGGGGCAAGAACATTGATTTTGTTCTTTTCCTTAGTCATCTCAAATTTACTCTTTCCTTTCCTCTCTCTACTGAAGGAAATGAACAAATATTAATAAAAAGAATGATTAAAAAGAAAAAAAATTATGGATTTTCATTCTTTTCCCATTTCTATGTTACCCAGAATGCCTTTTGTTTTTCCTCCACAAGGGGCTGTGCGCACCTTATTGTGTCTCTCTTTCACTTTCTGACTGTAGGTTAATTTTAGTCCTGAGAATTTTTACAATGTCCGAGAGATCGACAACCAATGAATTATTGTTCTCATTATAAAATTCAGTTTTTCCTCTTCGCAGCATTTCAAAAAAGACTATTTGCGATTTACTTTTATGGAAAAGCATTCATTGACCCAAATATTCACAAACTTAATATTTAGTCTTCACTCATTAGAACTCCTGTATCTTTAACTTACATTTCACATCTATGAGTGTTTGTGGTTCTCAATAACCTGGTAAAATAACAAATGCGCTTCAGGTGCGCTGGGATCTGGACATTCCGAGGTGAAACCTATTCTGACATGAGCTCCAGAAAGAATAGGAACCTGTTTCTCATTGAAATGCGTCCTTTATAACATCTGGAGTGAATTCCATCTGGCCAAGTGATTTTTTATTAAAATTTAATTTTCTGGTAAATGAAGAGCAGTGCATGACTTTAGCACTATTGGGCTGCTATCTATGCACAACCTCTCTGTTTCAAAGGACACTTTAGCAAAGGACATTCAGAGTTGTTACCCTTCTGTCCACAGAGCTGAAGATTTCATTTGGTCTCTCTGATTTCAGCCTTGCTTTCTATTTTTGTGGATGCTTCTCTCTCTCTCTCTCTCTCTCTCTCTCTCTCTCTCTCTCTCTCTCTCTCTCTGTATGTAACCTCTATTAACAGGGGAAAGGTAGCACATTCATGGTGGTTCTGATTTGTATTTTCTTGATAATTAGTGTTGTTAAACAATCCTTCACATGTCTGTTGGCCACTTGTTTGTCTTTTTTTTAGTGTCCATTCAAGTCCTCATGAATCTTTAAGAAAGTGGTTTGATGTCAGGTAGTTTTCCTCTACTGTGTTGTAGGAGTTTCTTACATATTTTTGTGCATCAGTCACTTCTTAGGTGTATGGTTTGTAAACATTTTTCTCTGTTGATTATATCTCTCTTTTACTGATTCTTTTGCAGTTCAAAAGCTTTTTAAACTGATGTACTCCCACTTGTTTAGAGAAAACTGTTTGAAAGCCGCTCCAAAATTTTGAAAAAGAATTAATGTCCAGCAATTCTGGTTTCAGGTATTTACTAAAAGAATTGAAATCATGGGACAAGGGAGACAGCTCAGCAGCATAAACACCTGCCTGGCAAGTGCAAGGTCCTGAGCTCAATCCTCAGTAAAGAATAAACAACAACGAAAAAATTTTAAACATTGAAATCAGGACCATGAAGCAATCTTTCCATAGTATTTAAATAATACCATGCCCATATCACTCACAATGCCCACCATATGAAAATAATCTAAATGCCCATAAATAAAAGACTATGGCTAAAAATTGATTAATATTCAACCTTATAAAAAGAAGAAAATCTTCCCATGCATAACAATACACACAAATCTGGCAGATACTAGGAAAAGTGACAGGAGCCTATAAACAGTACAACAATGGCATAATTGTATTTGCATGAAATACCTAAAACAGTCACACTCACAGAAGCAGAAATAAAGCAGTGTTTGCAGGAACTGTGGAGAGAGGAAGGGCCAGGAGACACTGTTCAATGGGAATAAAGTTTTGGTTTTGCACAACAATAGGTTTAGAAATCTGCTGTACAGCGTTGTGCCCATGCTTAACAACACTATGTGGTACACATAAAAATTACTGAAAGAGCGGATTTCATGTTGTGTTCTTGCCATGATTGAAAAGAAAGTGAAAAATCAAATGATCAGGAAGAAACTTTTGGAGGTAATGCATATATTTGTCACTTTGATAGCAGTCATGTTCATTGTACCTGTGTCAGATCCCATTTCTATGTTTTAAATATTCTTATTTTTGAATGTGATTTGTTCCTTCTTAAAGCTATTAGCATTGAATTGCTGATCTGATCTGTAGTTATGCCACTATAATAATATTTTACAAATACGGTGTAGCTTGGGTTTTCTCATTTAACAAAATGACTTGTTCAGAATAGTTTTTCTCATTTAACAAAATGGCAAAGTGAGTCATCCAAGATGCTGTGCTTATCATTAAAGCCTAATGAGCTCATTAGTGTTTTTGCTGTATGGTATGTTAGAGTATCCAACTATGATCTAACTATGATCTAACTATTATCTAGTAGAAGGCCATCTGGAATACTTTAAATATTTCCATGCAGGGCTTGAAATAATAGGTTTTTCTTTTTTTTTCAAATACAAGCACCTTTGAAGCCATTAGGTCACATGGCAAGTGAGTATTTAGCTGTATAAGAAACTGCCGAACTGTTTTCTAGAGAAGCTGGTCCGCTTTTCATTCTCTCCAGTTGAATGTTCCCTCTGCTCTTTTTCCTTCCTTCCTATCTTTTTGTACTTTGGGTATGTTTTTAAGACTTTTCTTCTAAGTTGTAGGTGGGCACTGCTTTAATTTCTCCCCTCCCTTTGTGCAATTTTTAGAGCTTTCTGCAGGCATTTCAGTGCACACTAAATTTTTTTCCACTTTGAATAGAAGCTAATTGCATGTAAGTCTATTGATCTTCCCCCATCGTATTGAATCTGCTTCCTGCATTTCATCCATATATATTCAAAACTTCATTCGACAATATGGTGATTTGCTAGAGCATGAATCTTCAATGCCCCCGCAAGTCACATTTACCTCTAGAGACACAACAAAGAGGAAAAATATGCTGTTTACTGTTACTATCAATTGAAAGGCTGATCTAAGTTGAGGAAGCAGCAGGAGAAAAGGTGTAGATGGTGTTTCAATCAGGTCTTGTTATAGAAAAGTATGCCGAGGTAGAGGCAGGATGTCCCAGCGTAAAGCAGAACACTAACCATATACAACCTTGAAGGAGGACAGTCCCACAAAATGTTTGATATTCAGACAGATAATGAGGTTAAGCTTAAAAGCCTAGGTTGTATGGTAATAACAATAAGCTTGTCTTCTGGAGGGTTAACAACCTAAGTTTGCAGACCAAAATTAGAGAAAAAGGAGGGCTGCAAGGAAAGCCAACATTTTGGCCCTAGCCTTCCCAGGTCAATTAAGACTCAGGACATATGAGAACTTGTACTGTAATGTCATGTAATTTGATAGTGTGCCAAATTTTCTGATCAAGGAGATCATGGGGCCATAGAGGAAAGTGATCGATGATGTAGAGTGTGCCTAAGGAGAGTCACATGGAGAGAAAATATTCTCTCAGGCTTTCACAGAGAGCACACTGGCCAAGCAATGGCCGTGACTCATCCCCATGGCTGACACTGATAAAGGTACTACAATCTGAGGTACAGGATCTCAGGATAAATCCTGAGGAGATTTCACTGACCTTATCAGACCCAAAAACTACAACTCTTGTTGCATTGGTCCTGCTTTACTTTGGTCTTAACCATCCAGCAGAAAAGTATAAAATTGAAGTGTAAGAAGTGAAGCCATGCTGTTATGTTGAGCTATAGGGGACTCAGGTCAACAATTTCTGACATTGCTAGTCAAGCGGAAGACCCAATACTATTATGGACTATTGGACTCTTTTAGAATATTTTGCTGCGCTACCACACCTATAATATTCAAATAACGGAACTTAACAAAAAAAGGGGATACAGATGAAAGTCCATTTTGTATCTGTGTATTCAAAATGGTTAGGATAGATATGTAGTTACATTCTCTTAATGAATAGAGGGATTCGTTCTAATAGTGTTTGTAAATAGGATATCATGTCTGCGTCTTATACAGCAATTAACCACTAGGAAGAATGTATGCAATGTGTTAATTATTGAAACTGTCCTACCGATTTTGTTTGAAACTGTCTCATTGCTACTTGTTTCTAAATAAAATTATGGGAAAAAAAGAACACTTAGCCTTTTAAATCCTCATCACAGAAATGGCATAGCACCAATGTAGCTCATCATATGGGCCACAGTGAAGCTCAAGGTTTTCACCTGGGAAGGATTCAAAATATGAGGGACTGGAAGCCACCTCTGCATGGAATAATGGAATCACTGTGACAGACTGTGCAAGATGATTTTATAAATGTTTGAAAAATGTATGAGAAAGAGTCAGCCAGATAGCTCAGCCAACTAAAGGTGCAGGGCATGGGGTTCTATCCCCAGCGTGCTATGCAGGCCCCACCACTGGAGTGCACTGAGATGTGGATAGAGCTGGGTGTGATGATGCACACCTGTTATCCCAGTGCTTGGGAGGCTGAAATCAGGAGGCTCACTATGAGTCCGACCTGTGTAGTGAGACCCCGTAGACCTTGTACCATATACATTAAAAAGAAAAAAGAAAATGTGTGTGGATGCACTGATGTATACATGGATAGAAAAACTATTACAAACTCAGATTTTCAAATATATGAACTCAGAAAGAATGGTTAACTTTACAGTTTATTTAAATGAGTCTACTTAAATACATCTAAGGACACTCACTCAGTAAATAATATTATAGATAGTTTGTGGATGCAACAAAAGCATGTAGATAAACATGAATCTCTAAATGGGAGCCAACCTTTTCTGCTATTTTCATTTTATAGCATCCTCTGAGCATTTTCTCCATACTCTATCATTGGACTCTATCTTCTGGTGGTCCTTGCTACCTGAACAGTAAGGTTTTTTCAAGAATATTTGGCTTGCCGTGTATTTCACAGTAAAGCCTGGTGCTGTACCTGTTACTGTGTTACTGAAGCTAAATGTACCATGCCTCCTTTGAGCTATGCCCTAGACAACTAGAGAGGCTGTCTGACCTCTGGAACACAAACTATTCCATAAAAAGCCAAGGACACTCTGAAGCAGTCTAGGTTTCTACACTTGGCTTAAACACAAAGAGTGAATTGGAGTTTAGATTAACAAAAGACTTCATCTAAATTTCTTAAATTACCCCTTGATGATTTTATAAGGGACTTATGAATTCTGTATTCAGTACAAAAGCATTAAAGAGTAAATCAAAATTGGTTGTGATTATGTTAAAATATTCAACCTGGACTTACTCCAGGCAGTGGATGTATAAATAAAAGGATTAGTTTTGCTGGTTGTCTTCCAAGGCACATCTGTATGAAGGGAACAATTAAGAACGAAACTTAGGGTGCTGAGTTGGATCACCACTCATATAAGAATAGCTTATTTCTCATGTTTCGAAGTTGGTAAAAGCAGCAGTGTTATCTTTTTTTCAGAATGGATATATTAAAGAGGCCAATATTCATTTATCTTTAAAGACAAACTGATTTAGTGTCTCTGCTTTAATGTTTACATCTTTAATCCATTTTGACATTAGCTTAGTGCATGTGATAGACCTGGGTCAAGTTTTAGGTTTTGGCATGTAGAGAGCCAGCTTTTCCAGCACCATTTGTTAAAGAGGCTATCTTTCTTCCACTGAGTATGTTTGGCCCCTTTGTTAAAGATAAGGTGGCTCAGTGTGTTCATAGGGGTTTCAGCATCTTCTTATCTATTCCATTGATCCTCAGGTCTATTTTGTTGCCAGTGCCATGTTGATTTCATTACAGTAGCCTTGTAGTATAATTTCAAGTCAGGAATTGTAATGCCTCCTGCCTTGTCTTTATGGCCCAGGATTACCTTTGCTATTCTAGGTCTTATCTGGTTCCAGATAAATTTTAGGAATGATTTCTCAACCTCTGTGAGGTATGTTGGTGGTAGTCTGATAGGCATTGCATTAAATCCGTACAGCAATTTTGGGGTATGGCCATCTTCACAATGTTGGTTCTTCCTATCCAGGAGCATGGAATATCTTTCCATTTTCTGAAATCCTCTACTATCTCTTTTTTCAGAGTACTGTAATTTTCCTTGAAAAGTTCTTTGACTTCTTTAGTTAGGTTAATTCCAAGTTATTTCATTTTCCTCGGTGCTATTGTAAAAGGTATTGTTTCTATAATTTCCCTCTCAGTGTGTTTGTTGTCTGTGTAGAGGAATGCTGTTGACTTTATAACCTGCTATGCTACTGAATTTCTGTATTAATTCTAGTAGGTTCTTGGTGGACTTTTTTGGGTCTTCCAAGTAAAATACCATGTCATCTGCAAATAATGATAATTTAACTTCTTCTCCACCTATTCTTATTCATTTTATTTCTTTCTCTAGTCTAATGGCTCTAGCTAATGATTCCAGAACTATATTGAATAGGAGTGGTGATAGAGGACATCTTTGTCTTGTACCATATCTAAGAGTAAAAGATTTCAGTGTTTCCCCATTTAGGATTATGTTAGCTGTAGGTTTTTCATAAATGGCTTTTACCATATTGAAGTAGAGGCCATCTATTCCAATTTTCTGTAGGACTTTGAACATGAATGAGTATTGGACTTTGTCAAAAGCCTTTTCAGCATCAATTGAGATGATCATGTGATTTTTACTTTTTGCTCTATTGATATAGCATATTACATTTACAGATTTTTGAATATTGAACCATCCTTGCATCCCTGGGATGAATCTTACCTGGTCATGGTGTATGATCTTCTTAAAGACCCAGTCCAGAAATAGGCATCTGAGATGAACACACACTTCTCAGAGGATGAAATTAAAGAAACAAATAGATATATGAAAAAATGCTCCACTTCACTAGCCATTCATAAAATGCAAATTAAAACAGCATTGAGATATGCTCTTACCCCACAAAGAATGGCTATCATAAAGAAATCACCCAACAACAAATGTTGGAGAGGCTGGGAGGAAAAAGGAACCCTGCTCCACTGCTGGTGGGAATGTAGACTGGTGCAACCATTATGGAAATCAGGGTGGAGACTCCTTAGAAAAGTTTGACTGGAAATCTCATTTAAACCAGCTATTCCTCAACTGGGAATTTTCCTGGAGAAAAAGAAGGGCTGCAAGGAGAGCCAACATTTTGGCCTTAGCCTTCCAAGGTCAATTAAGACTCAGGACATATGAGCACTTGTACTGTAATGTCATGTAACTCGGTAGTGTCCCAGATTTTCTGAACAAGGATATCATGGGGCCAAAGAGGAAAGTGATTGATGATGTAGAGTGTGCCTAAGGAGAGTCACATAGAGAGAAAACATTCTCTCAGGCTTTCACA
>NW_004524603.1:19371683-19388166 GCF_000260255.1 Octodon degus | reverse complement strand
AAAAATAAATACATAGATAAATAAATAAATAAATAAATAAATAAGGTAAACTGAATTTGGAACACAACAGTCCACACATTTTTTGTTTTCCCTCATTTCTTTTTGAATTCTGAATAGATATTGTCTTAGTTACTTTCTCTTTGCTGGGATAAAATACTCAACATCCAAAAATTAAAGGAGGAGAATTTTATTTTAGCTTACCTTTTCAGAACTTCCAGCCCATAGGTTTCTGGTTCCAAGGGAGGCATGTCAGAGGGGATGCAGTGCACGGAGTGGCAGCAGACACAGGAGGAAGCCCTAGGACCCATCTTCTTCCTCCTGGCTTCACAGCTGCTGCTGTAAACCCTTCAGAGGACTAATGCAGCACTGCACATCCATGATCCAGTATCACAAGTGTATGATCCATTCACCTTTCAAAAGCCCCACTTAAAAGCAGATAGTGCTACATGGTTCATGATGAGATCTCTGAGGACAACAGGGAAAACAAAAAACAGAATGTTCACCCAGTGGCAAGCTGTTGGGACCGAGAAATTCCATTTGTTTTCTCAGGATTATCATAAGTGATCAGAGGTGGAAATCTTGCATACTTTAAAGTCTTGAGATAACCCTAATGTGTGATTGATTGGTATCTCGTGATTTGACCTTTGTCAATGATGGATACTTTCTAAACTTGTCAATAAATATTCTGTACATGTTTAGTTTTGGGCTCAGACAGACAAAGATATCTGAGAACCCTATGTTCAATTTCATCCAGCCTCTCTGTCATTCTTCTTGTGGCTCTGATTGTACTACAACAGATGAGTCTCTGGGAGGATGTCTAGGTATAAACTGCAACAGCTACCTATCCTTCCTCCACAAATGTACTATGAAGACAGAGCATAATAGCATATTTAACTGGAAATTATTGTGATGAATCTTACAAGAAACTATCAGGTATCATGAACATGACAAATCATTAGTTAATATTGTTCTTCTGTCTAATAATGAGGCACAGGGAATCATTATTCTTTATAGATTTTTAAGTTAATATCTCATAGTAGAACAAACATTTTAAATGCTCTTGTATTCTTGTCTTTGTCTTTGAATTAAATCAATTAATATCTTCTTCACACGTCAATATACCCACTAACATTTATTCAGAGGTAGCACTTTAATTGTGAATTTTGATTAATCAATCACACGCTGTCTGTTTTTATTTTTTTCAGAAGCAGGATTTGAACTCAGGTCCTTGTGCTTGCCAGGGAAGTGCTAATTCTACTGAGCTATCTCCCAGGACCCACACACTATCTATTTTAGTTTCAGACTTTTGCGTGCTTTTCTCTTATTCTGCTGTGTCTCTTTCTGTTCTCTGAGTTTGTGAGCCTTTCCAGATTTTTTTTTAATTGTTTGTTCTTAAAAATCATATCCTGGATGTATAAGTTCCAGATGGATTATATTCATGCAGACACTGGACTATGTGAGTTTTCATAGAAAATTGAAAACATGGGCAGATAACCGTGTACTAGACCTAGAGATGGGTGGTTCCAAAGTAGAAAGGAAGATCAAGAGGTGCAGAAGAGTGACCCAAGTACAGAGAAATCCATTGGTCCAAGTTCAGATGTCCTGAACTGAAGCCAGTAACTCCAGGATCCATAGTCTGCTACCTTTTCACTACATTAGAGGCCTTCAAAGTATATCTTTCTAGGATAAGGACAGGCTCATAAAAACACAGTAAGCCGTTAGGGATTGTTCAGGGGTTTTTCCAGTCTCAGAAGAAGGTATAGTATGATTCCAGGAACAATAGGTAAATTTCAAGTAAGAATTTCCCTATAACTACATCTTTCCTTCTTTTCTTTCTTCCTCTCTTTCTTTCTCTTTCTTTCTTTCTTTCTTTCTTTCTTTCTTTCTTTCTTTCTTTCTCTCTCTCTCCTTCCTTCCTTCTTTCCTTCCTTCCTTTCTCTTTTTCTCTCTCTCCTTTTTCTTTCTTCTTTACACATTAAAGTGCTTTCAATCTTTTGTGCTACATGCACAACTGCTTTTGTAGTCTGAGAGAAATAATTAAAAGATCATCTTATTTGGAATAATTTTTAAAACCTTTCACACATTTCAAAATGCAGAATTCCAAATAGCCAACAACTTTTATTAACATAATGATATAAAATATTTTAGTATACACATAATTCCCAGAGAATAATGTCAATACTTTTTTATGTACTTCCTAGACTCTTAATTTACCAGATAGTGCCTTACTTCCACTGACCCTTCAACACAAAATGCTTATAACTTTTGTTTGCTAAAAGAACTCCAACATGAAGTCTAGGGTTAGGTAGCTCGGTTCTCTTTTCAGCCTATATTGTACAGAATGTCCGTGACCTCTTACAATGCAACTCTGCCAGCACCATTCCCTTAGGCTAGCCACACTTGGAATATTTTCTTAGCCACTTGGATAGCATACTTTGGTACTTTTCTGGGGTATGCAAGAAAATACTGGAGGAACTAGATTTCTCTTCTTTTGAAAGTGCCAAGTTTATCTCCTTTCCCCTTAGGTGAATTCTCAAATCTGTGCTTGGCTTCCTGAATCTGACTAATCCACCTTTCACTTAAATCCGGAAATATTATCTGCACAAAGTCTTTGTAAAAAATATGTTTTTGAACTTCTTTTTAAATCAACCTACAGTTATCTACCCTTTATAGGGGTTGTTACTTGCCTAGTAAATATTTCCTACATGCTGATCAATGTCCTGTATGTCTTTGACATGAACAGAATAGCTCATTCTTGTAAGAAATCAGCCTACCAAACAATTTATCCTTAAAAAGAGACAATTCACTTATCAAAGCCCAATCATAGTGGGTGATAAATAATCACTGAAAATACCCTTTGTCTTGGTGGCAATGAATGAGGGCAAGGAGAAAATGCAAAGAAACCTTACTGGCCTGAAAGTTAATCTAAAAGGACATAAAGATCACATTTAAACAAAGCATAAATAGGGCTCAATAGAGCTTGGATTACTTCACTATTTTGCCTAAATCCAGATCTTTTTACCCTTAGTTGCAAAGCACACTTGTATCTGCATGGGAGCCTTTTAAGTCAAGCATAGGGATGTGCAGAGAAGTACTTAAGAGGTCATCTTCCCAGCCAGGCATGGAATCATAAACGTTAGAGTCAGAAGTACTTCAGCAACTATCTATTCCAACTTCTTCACTTTACAGCTGAGGAAACTGGACCCCAAAGAGGTTAAACAATTTGCATTAATCAACACAGTGACAGCACAAGGGCAATTGGCTCCATCCTTAACCGAGAGCCTTGTGGAAGAGTTGCTGCACAAGAGCATTTTGCAAGTCAATGAAATTTTCAATGGATTTCAGCAGTCAAAGAGCATGCTTTTCAAACTCCAGCTATCTCCATGCCTTCAACAAAATGCATTCTGCACCATGCAGTGAGTTTTCTCAGCTATTGCCTTGTACTCCTGTAGTGTGAAAGCTGACTTACCTGGCTGACTACAGGAGTCTTCTACTCCATCCAGCATTGCCTAAGAACGAGATTTCCCCATTAGCTTTTTATAAGTACCACTTGCTTCCTTTCATCTTATGACTTCATTGCCATGAAAGCAGTGCCTTTGTGTTTTATATTAGCACAAAGAGAGGCAAGTGACAAAGAAGGACAAGCAAAACATAAGGTGAATACTAAACTTTTAAAAAAATATTATGGTAAAAAATACTTATTGCCATCAATGTCCCTGAAACTATGCCCCCGCACTTAGAACACACTTATCATTGTTCTTGCCACTTTCTAATGCAGTTCTGGAAGTACTGTCTTAGGAATGTCTTTATGAGGTGTAGTCAGAAAAAGAAAATTGTGAACAGAGTGGCTATATGCTATCCAAAGGAAAGGCAAGCTTTTCTGTACATGACTGTGCCTTCTCCCACCCATCCCAAGATCTGACATCACATGACCTCTTGGCTCTTCCCCAGTGCCATAGTGATCATGGAGCATAAACATTTTAACACCAGTCCTTGAGACACTGAGGCCTTGGTGACAGTACAATGAGAAACATTAACAAAAACAGGACTTTCAGAACTGCTTCAGAAAGTGGCAAGAAAAGGCAGGCCAAATAGATCCGTGGATTAAAACATGTGCAAGCAGGAGAACAGGCTGGGGGTTTGATCCCAGGACTGGCGGTGCAGGCACTGCCCCTGGGGCACACTGAGACAGCAAGTGAGACTGGGCCTGGTAGTGCAGGCCTGTAATTGCAGCTCTCAGGAGGTTGTAAACAGGTGGACCACTAGGAGTCTGATCTAGTAGTGAGACCCTGAACACCCTGTAGACCCTTCCTTAAAAAATACAATAAAGAAATAAATATTTTTAAAAAGAAACTGGCAAGAAATGTGTGGGAGGTGAGATGCAGTATTTTAATAGGGTTTAGTGGCACTGCATCCTTTGGTGGTTTTCTTCTCAGGTGTAAGCACACATCATGTTTCTTTCTTTTTTTAAAGTCTATTTATGTATTTGGCACAGAGTCTCACTATACAGTTCAGACTCATAGTGATCCTCCTGTTTTCAGCCTCCCCAGCAATGGGATTACAGTTGTGCACCACCACGCCTAGACTTGGTCTCTGGCTCAGCATGCCCTGGGGGTGGGACCATCTTTTTACTTCTTGATCGCAGCTGATACTGATTTCTAAAGTCTGTGGCACCTTGTCAAAGATGAGGCAATGGCTCTCAGCTTCTGCCTCTTTTCTTTTCCTCGCTCCATAAAAACTTCATCTATAGCACATAGTTCTCATGTTTTTCAATCTGAAATGCTGTGTCTGGGCTTGAAACTGCATACTTTACCTAGGCCAACAGTTGCCCATTTGGGTCACAGGGGACTAGGAAGACGAATTTGTGAAGTATAACTCATGGAGAACTTTGTAAAATCCCATTCTTCCCTCGGATTCTAGCTTCCCATCCTGGAAGAGTCTTAAAAGTCCATCCTCCCTACGTTATCTTCTCCAATCGAAAGGACACCCTGTGAGTGGCCCCAGAAATCTGTGTTTTGATACTTCTTTCATAGGGCAGTGATGCTCCCATAGTTATCTGGTGTAGTTTCCACATCGAAGGTGTTAAGTTTTGTGCAGAAGTTGAAAACCATTTTCACCCCTTCAGAGTGTGCTTTTGAGCCTTTGGTTGGCACATAGAGCATCTGTTCCCTTAAACACCACAATCTATGAGGATCAAAACTCACATGGTGACATCATCTCCTTGGCTCTTCCCACAGTGCCCATCTCTGCTTCCCAGGGCCAGCCCACAAAACTCTTGTAATGAAGCCAAACTTCCTAAAGCACTTATGAAATCATTGCTTATAACACCGGGGGCATCGGGTGTGCAAAATAAACTTCACTCTATAGTGTTTGTTTTCAATCTTAAAATCCTAAGCATTTTAGAGATGATGAATTGGAATCTCTTACACATTACAAGTTTACAAATGCAAAGAAAGCCTTACATGTACAAACATCTAAAGATTGTTTCAAAAGCAGTTCTCTTTCTTTTGCTAAAACCAAAGAGCTAGTTTTGGCTCATGTAGATACTTCCTGAGGTGGGTGCTAGTATTCATATGTCTGTGTGTTTGGATAAATATAAATAAATATTTGTGTCTATTTGTTTGATTGAATGTACCTCTATGTTTAGTGAAAATAATCCTGTGTTCAACCTTAAATAGTTGCAGAGATGTGCCTCTTTTTGGAAACATACTTATAAAACTACACATAATTAAAGAACAATTTACTAAACACCTAAATATAAATGCAATAGGATTTTATACAAGACTGAAGTAATTCACTTCGGCTCTGCTGTTTTTTTTCTCAAAATACTTAGAATTTTTAAAATATAGTACTTTTTCATGTAATGTTATTTTAGATTTGATATGAATTATATAATTTTTCCTATGATAAAGACAAGAGTTGGTATTGGAAAAGACTAGTAGCCACAGAAATACAAAGAATGTGAATTAAGGTTTTTTTTTTCTTTGTGCAGGGTCTCACTATGCAGCTTGAACTCCTAGTGATACTCCTGTTTTCAGCCTCTCCAACACTGGGAATACAGTCATGCACCACCATGCCAGACGCCAGGGCCAGTTCAGCATGCTCTTGAGGGTGGGGCTGGGGCAGTATGTAGTGCCAGGGATCGAACCCTGGGTTCTGTGCTTGCCTAAGAAGACACTTAGGCCACTGAGCTATCTCCATGGCCCTAAGGTATTCATTTCCATATGGTTGCTTTTCTTTACCATTTTTTCTCTTTTAATTCTTAGGCTAGAATTTTTCGTATACATCACTATTCTCTCTCTCTCTCTCTCTCTCTCTCTCTCTCTCTCTCTCTCTCTCTCCCCTTATACTCTTCCTACACTGCAAATATAGGCTTCTCAAGAACATCAAAAGAGACTTTAGTTAGATCTTTAGAACAATTCATTGGCTCAGATACTGTAGCTTAGATATTGCTACTCACCATGGTGGATGAGAGCTAGACACATACTAGAGCTCTCAGGAGGCTGTAAACAGGTGGATCACTAGGAGTCTGATCTAGTAGTGTGACCCTGAACACCCTGTAGACCCTTCCTTAAAATATGCAATAAATAAAAACGACAATATTTAAATATATCAAGCAGAAAGTTCACACAAAAGAAGATTGTTATACCAAAGATGTTGAGCAGATGACTTTGCATAAAACAAGAACGTCTACTCTTGATGAAGTAATTGTAATAGTACTTATGCATTGAGCCATCATGTGCTCTAGGTCATTTTTTATTTAGGATGTTGTTTTAAATTTAAAAAAATATGATGTCATTTTATTTCCTTCTTCTGTAATAAATTAAATGAGGTTTGTAAAGAATTTTCTCAGGGACCAAATAAATTTCTAATGAATGGTTGTGAGTTCTTCTCAGATCTCTTGGGTTCCAAGTCCTATACTTATTATGATCATTCTTTACCCCTAAGTGCAGGCAGAATCAAAATTCCTTATTCAAAATATATAGGATATATGAGAACTTGTACTGTTACATCATGTAAATTAGTAGTATCCCAATTTTTCTGATCAAGATTATGGGGCCAAAGAGGAAAGTGAGTGATGATGTAGAGTGTGCCTAAGGAGAGTCACATGGAGAGAAAACACTCTCTCAGGCTTTCACAGAGAGCACACTGGCCAAGCAATGGCCATGACTCATCCCCATGGCTGACACTGACAAAGGTTCTACAATCTGAGGTACAGGATGGCAGGATAAATCCTGAGGGGATTTCACTGACCTTATCAGACCCAAAAGCTATAATTCTTGCTGCATAAGTCCTGCTTTACCTTGGTCTTAACCATTCAGCAGAAAAGTATAAAAACAAAACATAAGAATTAAAACCATGCTGTTATGTTGAGCTGTAGGGGACTCAGGTCAACAATTCCTGACATTGTCAGTCAAGAGGAAAACCCAATACTATTATGGGCTACTGGACTCTTTTAGAATATTTTGCTGAGTTTACACACCTATAATATTCAAGTAACGGAACTTAACCAAAAAATGGGATACAGATGAATGTCCATTTTGTATCTGTGTATTCAAAATGATTAGGATAGATATATAGTTACATTCTCTTAATGAATAGAGGGATTTGTTGTAATGGTGTTTGTAAATAGGATAACATGTCTACATCTTGTACAGCAATTAACCACTAGGAAGAATGTATACAATGTGTTAATTATTGAAACTGTCCTACCAATTTGATTTGAAACTGTCTCATTGCTATTTGTTTCTCAATAAAATTACGAAAAAATATATATAGGACCAGTTGTATTTCTTACATCACATTATTTTTGGACTTTGGAATACTTGCATATACATAATGAGATATCAGGACTAGGACCCTAACCTAAGCATGAAATTAATCAGTGTTCATATATATCTAATAACCTAGCCTGAAGTTAATTTTATAAATGAATTAGAATGACTTAGGGTATAATCATAAAATTGTATGCTATGGAATTTTCCACTGTGGTGGTGTGGCATTTAAGAAACATTCTGGAGTATTTCAGATTTTCAGATGAAATATGTTCAACCTTTACTAAAAACTCTTAGGTTGATTGTAACATAATAAAAATGTGAATTGTGGAACAAAGAGGACCTGGAAGATTTTTTTAATCTCAGTCCATTCGGTGAGCAAAAGAGTGTGACAACAAGTTGCTTAATGTTAGGCAATTAGTTAGTGGTAAAGAAGGGATTACTACACCAAGCTCTTCTGGATGTCAGAGGTATATTCTGTCATGAGATCACTGGCTCCTTTAACACATAGTAGCTCCTCTCTTAGTCTGGTGAAGCAATAAGAACATGATCACGAACAGAGTCACTTCTGAAGAGCAGGAAGTAGTGCTCACAAATTATAATGTTCAGAAATCAAAGATAAGACACCAGCAGACTTGGTGTCTGGTGAGAATGCACTGCTACTCACTGATGTAATGCTGATCTAATGTCTTCTCATTTGGTCCAAACTATATATGGAAAAGGAGGTTGGTTTATAATTTTCTATGGGATCTCTTTGATAGGTCCAATAATCCTCTCTCAAAGTCCCCATTCTTCAAATACTAGATTAATGGATATCAGCTATCAACATACTAATTCAGAGAAATAGAAATATTCAGGCCATCACTGTCCTAATCCTCACAGCTTTATTTACCCTTATGGGATATTTATGCATTATCAATAAATCTCTTTTAATCTAAATTAAAATAAGTTCTTGTCCTTTTGTATAAGGATTTATCTAAATATTGTTGAGTGTTTTGATGGGAAGGAGGAATAAGGGGCAAAGATGTTGCCTGCATCCCTAAGTTGGCAGAAGGTCACAGTAAAAGATCAATGTTTTGACTCTGACTCTTCTACTAAATTTCTGCTTCTTATCAATGTATCCCTGGAACTCTGATGTGCAGTGAACCTTGTCTTCCAAGTTATAGAGATAATGTAATACAAAAGATAGCAAATGATTTGGCATTACCCCCAAAATATAACATGATTTATTTAATTAATCACATAAGTTTCTGCATTTTATATCATGATCTACAAGTTATTATAATCATTTGACTATTTAATATTAGAAAAAAAAACCTATAGCAGTCAAGGATTCTGCAGCTTTCTGAATTGAAGAACATCCTATTTTTAAAATTTCTTTTGGTGGAACCAGAGATTGAACTCAGGCCCTTGAGCTTGTCAGACAAGTGCTTATTCTATTAAGCTATCTCTCCGACCCTTTATTTCTTTCTGATTATTGTATCTTTTTACTCTGATGCTCTAAGAATCCTACATTAAATGCCTTTACATCTTGTATGAAACTCATTTAAAATAATTCGATTTAGGACACAGGAACTGGAAATAAAATCTCAGAAATTAAAGATCATACTATTGTTTTGTTGAAAGCCAACAAATCCATGGAGTGCCTAGGATGCTCTATTGTCATCTGTTGCCCCAAGAACTGGAGCTGTGTCTCTCCTGCTCACCACAACCCGTGCATCTTGGTTTTGGCATGACCCCTGACCCACACAGCTGCCCACTCCATACTGTTCAGGTAGAATAGGATAGTGACAGAATAAAATGGATCTCTATAACACAAGGCACATTACATTTTATTTTAAATTTAAAAAATTTTATCTATGTTGCAGTATTTATCAGTCCTTAACATATTTATTGTAGAATAATATTTTCTTTTCTAGAAATATTTTATTTATTGATTCATCATATGATGGATATTAAGCTGTTTCCATACTGAATAATGCCTTCCTAAACATATTATGTTTTTGTGGACATAGGATTTTATTTCTCTTGGGTAAAGAGAAGGGTCTGGAATTGCTGGATGATGAAGTGTTTCACTACTGAACTATATTAGGATTTGCCAGACTGTTTACCAAGGTGACTGTATCATTCTACATCACATCTGCTGTGTGTGAGGGTTATAATTTTGGTAGTGCTTTATTAAGTTTAAATCGTTGTTAAGGTATGTTGCAAGTAACTTCATTCTCAAACTTTCTGTTTTTTGAAAATGAAAATCAAGAAAATTCAACTAGCTGGGCCATTGAGATAGCTTAGCAGACTAAGCTCCTGCTTTGGCAAGCACAGGGACCAGAATTTGATCCCTGGTTCTGCATGCCACACCAGCCGTGCCCCTGGGGAGCGCTGAGCCAGTGACCAAATTCAGGAGTGGTAGCAGATGCCTGTAATCCCAGCGCTGGTGAGGCTGAAAACAGGAGGATCACTATAAGTCTGAGCTGCGTAGTGAGACCCTGTATCAAATACATAAAAAATGTGGAAAAAGAGAAAGAAAAAGAAAATTCAACCGGTGTCTTTAATGGAACCGTTTAATTTCATATTCGCTTTACAAATCCATACTTACCTTCTTAATTGCACAATGCAAATATTAGAAGCAGTAAATCTATATGCAAATAAAATCCACTCTATTTCGAAACATTAATTCTTCCACCTGTCACAAAAACTGGCGTATGTATTTTTTTCAAGAGGCTATAAAATTACTTATACAAGAAGGAACAAAGGTAGCATGCATGTTTGAATGCCTCTGGCATGTATTATTAGTAAAATGCATATCTTCCAGGAGTGATGAAACTGAATTTAAGTGAGCAAGCCTAACTCGTCCTTGATTGAGTGAGTAGTGAGAATTGAAGGTGGGATTTTAATTCAGGTGTTTTTATTTTAAGTGTGTGTGTGTGTGTGTGTGTGTGTGTGTGTGTGTGTGTGTTTCCATAAGCATTTTTTTGCAACATTCAAGCATAAATAGTTGGTATTGGAATAACAATTTTGGCATTTCGTACTTAGGCATCCTCTACCTGGTTAGTAGTGACAGAATAGCTGGTGACTTCTCACAGGGAAGCAACGACCAGCCCCTCACCACATGGGGTTTGTGGGACCTAAGGATCCATTTCTGCAGAAACTCATATCCTGTCCCAATATGTTCAGGAGTTCAGACTAGAAATCATTGTACTGAGTTTTTTTTTTAATCTCTCTGATTCCACTTGGTATTTGTTATATTTCATGTTCTAGGAGCATAAAATGCCTCTTTAGAACAAAATTCCATTATGATATTACTTATTTGTAGAGTCCATGAAAGCAGCAACACGCCCTCCTGGGTCTTACTCACTATTCCTGGTGCTTCCCACAAACTCACACTTTGCAAAAGCCTCCTCCTCTTTTAAGTGGTCAATAAGGAACTGAAACACATACATACCTGAGGAAGTAACATCTATTTTTGACCCAGCTTTTGTTGCTCTGATGCAGGAAATATAACCTTATCCATTAACACTCCAATAAAGATGTGCATAACTGATACATTTACATTTCAGGATAAAATCTCATAGATGCCAGGTAAGTAGGAGCAGCAACGAACACATATTGACCATAAAATGCCTTACACTCCCACCTTAAGTAGTTTATATATTCATTAACTCAAAGCAACCAAGGCATTAGAAATTAGATAACCACTGTTGTCTCCACTTGATAAATACATTTAAAAGAGGCTTAGAAAATAATTTTACCTAAGTTCACTCAATTACAAAATAATAGAGGTTTTTTTTACATTCAATATTGAAATCTGTTCTTTTATCCATTACACTACCACCTTTAGGTCAAACTACTAAAGTTTAAAATACAAAAATATACTATTTAAAGACTTTCAAGGGCCGGGGAGATGGCTCGGGCTGGGGAGATGGCTCAGTGGAATAAGCGCTTTCCTGTCAAGCACAAGGGCCTGAGTTCAATCCCCAGTTCCGCCAAAACAAAATAAAGACCTTCAAGATGCTCCAAGTTATTCTAGGGAACATATAGTTTCTCCAAATGAAGGAAAAGTCACATATTTTCCTCCAAGAATTAAAGACAAACCCTTTAAAATTTCTACATTCTTTTTTACTTTTAAAGAATATAAAATAGAGGTAGAAAAAAGCATTAGAAATGATATAAATTTCACTAAACAAAGTAATAATAACTCAGCAATGGTTTCTGTATTACATGATGCTATCTTCAAATTAGTTGTTCAGATAATCAGATATAAATGCATAAGATTTGTTTAAAGAAAAGAAGACAACGCATTAGCAAAAAAATTACAAGAAATTGGAAAGAAGAAATAAAAATCAGAGTAAAAGAAAAAATTGAAGCATTAACTGCTCCTTTCAAAATATGAACAGAAATCAACAGCATAATTATCCAAACCATACTTCATATATACTAATATATCTTTTCCACTCTTTCTTACTTTTGTAAATTTCATTTTTTAATTAATTTTACTAAAAAAATAGCAATGAGACAGTCTCATAACTGATTAGTAGGACAATTTCTTTTTTTCCCATAAGTTTATTGAGAAACAAATAGCAATGAGACAGTTTCAAACCAAACTGGTAGGACAGTTTCAATAATCAAACATTGTATACATTCTTCCTAGTGGTTAATTATTGTTCAAGATGCAGACATGATATCCTACTTACAAACACCAGTAGAACAAATCCTTCTCTTCACTAAGAGAATGTAACTGTATATCGATCCTAGCCATTTCAATACACAGGTACAAAATGGACATTCATCTGCATCTCCTTTTTGTTGTTAAGTTCCATTATTTGAATATTATAGTGTGGTAACTCAGCAAAATATTCTAAAAGAGTCCAGTAGCCCAGAATAGTATTGGGTCTTCCACTTGGCTGGCAATGTCAGAAATTGTTGACCTGTGTCCCCTACAGTTCAACCTAACAGCATGGCTTTACTTCTTCTATTTCATTTTTATACTTTTCTGCTGGATGATTAAGACCAAGGTAAAGCAGGACCTATGCAACAAGAGTTGTAGCTTTTGGGTCTGATAAGGTCAGTGAAATCCCCTCAGGATTTATCCTGCGATCCTGTACCTCAGATTGTAGAACCTTTGTCAGTGTCAACCATGTGGATGAGTCACGGCCATTGCTTGGCCAATATGCTCTCTGTGAAAGCCTGAGAGAATGTTTTCTCTCCCTGTGACTCTCCTTAGGCACACTCTACATCATCGATCATTTTCCTCTTTGGCCCCATAATCTCCTTGATCAGAAAATTTCGGACACTACTGAGTTACATGACGTTACAGTACAAGTTCTCATATGTCCTGAGTCTTAATTGACCTTAGAAGACTAGGGCCAAAATGTTGGCTTTCCTTGCAACCCTCGTTTTTCTCTAATTTTGGTCTGCAAACTTAGGTTGTTAACCCTCCAGAAGACAAGCTTATTGTTATTACCATACAACTTAGGCTGTTAAGCTTATCCTCACTATCTGTCTACATATCAAACATCTTAAGCATAATATGGAATATGTTGAATTTTAAGTCCCTACAGAATATAATAAAAAAATTTAAAAATTAGAATATATTTTAAAAATAGGCATAAAGAATTATATACTTCTTCTGTTTACACATAAGTCCAAAAATATAACCATATACAACCTTGGAGCAGGATACTCCCACAGTATTCCTTTTCCTGTCTCTTGCTTTCATTCACCACCCCCTTCTTTTTGAACAACCACCTACATGAGAGACATCATAGCAGCAACTGGCATGTCATGACAAGCGGACAGTTTCAATAATTAATACATTGCATATTGTTGTCTTATAGTGGTTATTTGTAGTACAAGATGCAGACATGTTATGCTGTCCAAACACTATTAGTACAAGTCTTTCTTCTCATTGAATTAAGAGAAAGTAGCTGTATGACTATCCTATTTTGTATATACAGATACAAAATGGTCGTTCATTCATATCCTGTTTTATTTTTTTGTTTAGTTTTGTCAGAGATGGGTACTCCATTGCAATTTAAGTATTGTAGGTGTGTGAATTCAGCAAAATAACACTATATAGTCCAGTTATCTATAATAATAGTGGGATAGCTATAGGACTGGCAATGCCAGAATTTGCTAACTTGAGCCTTTTACAGCTCAGCATGTTAATATGGCTTTACTTTTTATACTTCATTTTTATACTTTTCTGCTGGATGGTTAAGACTGAGATAAAGCAAGACCTGTGTAAAAAGAAATGAAACTTTGGGATCTGCCTACAATTTATTTGCAACCAGAAAAGACCTAGAACACCAAAGGTAATCTTGGGCAGCAAAGACAAAGCAGGAGGCATTATAATTTCTGACTTGAAATTATACTAAAAACCTGGGGTGTGGGAGATGGCTCAGTGGAATAAGTGCTTCCTTGGCAAGCGTAAGGGCCTGAGTTCAATCCCCAGTTCCACCAAAAAAAAAAAGATGAAAAATATGTATATACTAAAAAACTACTGTGATAAAATCAGTGTGGTATTGACAACAAAATAGACCTGAGGATCAGTGGAATAGATTAGAAGATGCAGAAGCCTGTATGAACACACTCAGCTGCCTGATCTTTGACAAAGGTGTCAAACATGCTTACTGGAAGAAAGATACCTTCTTTAACAAATGGTGCTGGAAGAACTGGCTCTCAACATCCAAAAACTAAAATGACCCTGGTCTATCACCATGCACTAAGCTAACATCAAAATGTATTAAAGATCTAAACATTAAAACAGAAACAAAAATCTACTGGAAGAGAAAGTAGGAGGAACTCTTGAAAACATAGGGGTAGGCAAAGACTCCATGACTAAAAATCAAATCTCAAGGGTAATACTTGAAAGAATTAACAACTGGGGACCTCCTCTTATTGAGAAGTTTTTACATGTCTAAAGAAATTACCAACAAAGCATAAAGACAACACACAAATTTGGAAAAAATCTTGACTAATAAGCACTCAGACAAAGGTCTGCTCTCTAGAATTTATAAAGAACTAAAAACTATTATGGCCTAAAAATTTAAAGACCCAATCCAGAAATGAGCATCTGAGATGAACACACACTTCTCAGAGGGCAAAATTAAAGAAGTGGATAAATATATGAAAAAATGCTCCACATCACTAGCCATCCGTGAAGTGCAAATTAAAACAACATTGAGATACCATCTCACCCAGAAAGAATGGCTATCATAAAGAAATCAACAGTCAATGTTGGAGAAGCTGTGGGGAAACATGAACGCTTCTCCACTGCTGGTGAGAATGTAGACTGGTACAATCATTATGGAAATCAGTGTGTTGACTCCTTAGAAAACTGGGTTTGGAAATCACATTCAAGTCAGCTATTCCCTTACCAGGAATCTTCCCAGAGGAACTGAAAATGTCATATCATAGTAACATATGTGTACCTATGTTTATAGCAGCACAATTTGTGATAGCCAAATCTTGGAAATACCAATATGCCCATTACCTGAGGAATGGATGAAAACGATGTGGAATTTTTATACAAGGGAGCATTATTCAGCTATAAATAATGATAAAGTCCAAATCTTTATATTGAAGTGGATGCCACTTGAAGATATACTCATAAGTGAAATAAACTAGACACACATGTGTAAATATATAATCTCCCTAGTGTAAGAACTCCCCTCTTTCTTTTGTACCTTTCCTCATCCCAGTTTTTCCTTCCTATTGTATAATTTCTTTCCAATGTGCATCAACTGAGGAATGGATTTTGAAAAGTTACAGTATTATTATACAATGGAGTATTATTCAGCTATAAGAAATATAAATTAAAGGTTTTGTTAGATAAATGTATGCAGCTAGAGACTATACAGGTAAGTAAAATAAATCAGATCCACATTTACAAATATCTTATTATCTCACTAGTGTAAAAACCTGAAAGAGTAATGAAAAACAACTCTAAAGAAAATCTACAGATACTGTGAAATTAGTGCATTCTATATAAACAACTTCTGCAAAATTAACTTTGGAAAGCTTGAAAATAGCTTGTCATGTTTTAAAATTAGACTACACCTTGAAGCGTTATTTGTTATATTATTGAAGTTGGTTAAACTTCTGTAAAATATGATACTAAGTAAGATAAATATATATAGTGGACTAATAGCAAGACATTTTTCGTATTACAAGTCGATAGGACTTTTTAGGATCAGTAGTCCCCCCTCCAGTACTTTGCCTACAGACACATTGAGATTCAACAGCAGGTGTCTGATTCTGAGCTCTGGCTCATTTCAAAGTTACAGAAATGAAGAATTAATGCTTAGAATATGCTGAGTGTGGTTATACATGTATGTGAGTGTGTGGTTTTAGTTTAATTCTAGAATACATGATTCAAATAGCAAAAGAGTCAAGGAGAAAAATTATCCACATGTGTAATTTAATGTAATCTTAGATACATTTCTTGAAAAAATAATCCAATAAAAAATACAGATATGAAGAAGATGAGCATCTCTATGAAGCAGAAGGGAAACACTCTGAAGTACATAGAAATTGTCAAGGATGGCCTAGTGTTTTACTCCTGCTGATGAAGGCATCTCTGTATATTGTGAATTCCAGTCCAACTTGAGAGAGAGACAAAGACAGTGACAGAAACACAAAGAGAGAGGCAGAGTGAGAGCTACAAGCAGAGAGAAAGAGAGAGAGAGAGAGAGAGAGAGAGAGAGAGA
>NW_004524603.1:19341782-19370888 GCF_000260255.1 Octodon degus | reverse complement strand
AATGAAATATAATTGTTTAATTATAGTACAATTAAATATACATGTATTACACATACATATGTAGACATTTGTTAATGTACAGTGTGCATAGCATTTATTTTAATTCTGTTATGGTAGAATTCAGCAAGAAAGGACAATAAATATTTGATCTAGTGGTTCATTTTGACATTTAAATACCTGGTCTCATGAAAAAGATAGGTTGGCAACATTTATTTGGGGGACACACTCCACACCTCTGCAGGTAGAAGACAGTCCAGGCTGCACTGTGAATAATGCCCTCCCTTACAAACTAGGAGATTTCTCCTATGAGTGAAACTGACCAGAATAAAGAAAAAAAATAGAGAATAAGAGTTAAAGTTTTTAATTTTTTTATCTTGAACTATGAGAGCAAAAATGATTAAATTTTGGGACCTTAATTCTCCCTTGATAATTTAATAGCAAGAAAGTTCCTATTGTGCTAAATTGAAACATTTAAAAGTACATGAGCAAATTCCTAGGAATTTTTATTGAGTCATTTGTGTTTATTATGTGTTCTCTAGTAAACTTTATTCAGTAGAACGGCAAGGAAACATTTTCAGCAGGAAGTATAAACATGTGGAGACCAACTTTGGAGTACAGGAGAGTCTTTTACTTAACTTAGTGAATGAATCATCCTAACCCTTTCAGAACCCCACGTCTGAGATGAAAAGGGGGAGCATGTTTACCTACTCGCAGTAGTTACAAGTGTGCAAAGAAGGACTGCATCCTGCAATAGTAGCTCACAGAGGCAGGTGCAGATCTTCCTCTGTAAGTGTTAACTCTATATTCACTGAAGCCACAGGTCTATGCATCGAACTTAGCTCCAAAAGACGTACATAGGAGACCGTGACATCTGTTGTGGATTCTGGACATGGACTTACAGGCTCCAGTCTCAGCTTAGCCATTCCTCAGAAGGATGGTGAAGGACAATTTATTTATTCTTTCTAGACCTGCAAATACTCACCTCTAAAATAGATCTATCAAGGCAAGTTTTGTAACGATTAGATATTTTAATACATGTAACCATTCTTAGGATAAACTTGACATATTCTAAATAATACATGAAAATTACTCAAGTGGCAGTTCTCTCTGTATGTCTGAGAACTATGGCCTTGTTCAGAAGTGATTTTTCTGGCAGACAAGTTTTGAGGGGTCTATCCACAGATGACCCAGCCCACATTTCCCTCTCCGTAGAGCAGCCTGACTTCAAATGTAAGGATTCTACATCATTTGTCATGGAAGGTATTGTGCTGGATGTGGGGGAGCACAGTACTGAGTGGAAATTTTAATTCCAAGGGACGTAATCTTCAAGATGGAACAAGACACTTTCTTGAATTCTGTTTTCCAAAAAATAGTTTACATCATTTGATTAACCTACCTTATTTGTAAGTCTCGACATAAGTCTCGACATTTTAAAGCTCTGTTCTTGGCAACATAGATTAGAAAATGCGTGTAATACTTGGCACACTTCAATTTTCAAATATATAGGAGCTCCTCAATCTGTAATGGGATGATGGCACAATAAACATTGAAAATTAGAAACAGTATAAGCCAAAAATGCAGTAAAGACATGCAAAATACTGATCAGCATAACTTAATGACCCAAGACTGCTGTAAAGTACATGTTGTCCACTCTTGTGAACATATGGGCTCTGGGGAGCCATGGCTTGGCCACTGCCCAGCGTAGTGAATATATCAGATTGCAAATTGCTAACACAGAAAAACATCAATCAGTATTCAAACTTCAAAGGGTTCTACTGAGTGTGTGTCACTTGTGCACCTTGCAAAGTTGAAAAATTACTGACTGAAACTGTTATAAATTGGGGACTGTCTGTATTCATTTATTTTTTATTTATTTATTTATTTGTATTTAGTACAGGGTCTACAGGATCTCACTATGTGGATCAGATTGGCAGGGTGATTCTCCTGTTTTATCCTCCCAAACCCTGGGATGACGAAGGGGTGCCATCTTGCCCAGTCTCAATTGCATCTCAGCTTGCCCAGGAGGCAGAGCTGGCATGGCAGTCTCAGGGACCTAATACCAGCCACTGCACTCTACCTAAGCAGGCGCTTTAGTCCCCTGAGCTATGTGGCTGGCCCGTGTACTCACTTATTATTCTATTGTGTAACCCTTTGATATTTCAGTGCAGACAGTTGAAAAAAGCATATTAATAGAAACAGTAATACACACTTATGGTTTTTCAAAGTTACAGCATAATTAAAGTAAAAACCCTACAGATCTATATCAAGGGAATGTTAAAATATAACCCTGAGCATGGTGGTGACCAAAGCCAAATGCCAACATCTCAGATCAATGTTCTGTTGGCACTTTGGAAGGAGGGTCAGGAAAGACTAGGAGAATGGGATATTGATATCATAGAACAGAAAGCAACAGTGAAGGCGAGCATCACTGTAATTTTAGGATTGTCACTAACAAAACACGGGAATGGAGCGGCTGTATACCTGGACATCCCATAAATGGCTGGTATGTATAATGGAACTGACTACATGGATTTAACTATGTGTTGAATAAAAATGTCTGTATGCAATTTCAGAAGTTTATATACTCAAAAAATAATATATATATATATATATATATATTTCATTAAATTACAATGACTGCAGATAAAACACCAATATCCTAGGTATCAATGTATATAAAACATATGAAAAAGTATGTTCTTAGCTTTACATAGGCTAAACTATGAAAATACTTATTTATCAATAGTAAAATGGATTAAACATTATATTCTTCTACACAGTCAATAAAATGTATAGTGGTATAAATAGGAAAATACTGTGGAGAAAAATAACATGGACAAATCTCACAATTTTGATCAATTTATTGATCAAAAGACATCAGACAGCACTTATTTCTTTTGAACAAGTCTGTAGTAATAGAGACACTACACTTTAAGTCAAGTATACACTTGGCAGTCAGTGAGAGAGCTCAGCGGCCTAAGCAAGCTCAGGGATTGTGGTTCAATCCCCAGCACTACATGCCATGCCAGCCCTACCCCCTGCGTGGGCTGAGCTGGCACAAAAACAAAACAAATAACTAAATATACAATAGACACAAGTAGCCTCTTACATGTACTACATGTGTTGTAGTTACCCATGAGGGAGGGAGGGCTGGAGATATTGTTCAGCAAGAAGAATACATGGTGGAAGAAGTTTATGCTCTGATCTAGATGATTGTGAGTATTTTACACACACACACACACACACACACACACACGTAATTTGTACACTAAATCATAGTGTGATTAAATGTGCATTTAGACCCAAAATATGAAAGAGAAAATTAAAAAGGAAATGGAAAAATTGCAAAAGAGAGACCCATTTGGAGAGCTTATGAAAATGAGTTCTCAAAGATTTTAAACCAAAATCCAATTGATTACCTTATCTGTTACAAGATGTAAAAGTTTTCACTGTGCTCTGAGAAATCTATTGGGATACTAGAAAAATTATTTTTGCTGGGATTATCACAAACCAAATAAACTTAAAAGAATGAAGAAATTCTTTTATCTGGAAAATTCAGAGAGTGGAAACAGAAAGAACTTAGATTCAATACACACTACTTGATTTGAAAATAGGTAATATTTACAGGACCAAAATAGTAATGGACATTTGCTATTGCTTAAGACAAAAATTAAGTCACCACTATTGTGGGAGAATAGTATCAGGGCAAATATTAAGTGAGGTGGATGATAATCATATAATTACTTTTATAAATTGTAGGAATTTAAAGCAGTAGGTAATACCTGAAATGAAAAATTCATGACAAGGTAGCAGAAATAATTAAGAAAAGTTATTGAAGTGATCCACAAAGGGCAATTATACTACATTAATTAGAAATATGAATATGCTAATACTGCAAAACATAGGAGAAAAGAAAATAGCTATTGGGTAGAATCTAAAAAGGGGCCGGGCTGCTATTTATAATTTCAAAGTAAGGAAATCTCCACTTCGTATTGTAGTGATGAACTGTAGAAGTAATTGCAAACCTAAAATGTGAACAAATCTCAGTAATTAGTGCAAGAAATCATAATTGTTCTTTAACCTCCAGAATTGTTGAGCAGATAATAATTTGTTTTGTCTCCTTTTTTTTTTCAATTGTTTCTCCTTTTTGTTTTCTTAATTTCTTATATATTTCTTTTCAATCTTTCTTCCACTTTTGCATGCATATGTCTGGTAATATGAATAACTGGTTGGAAAACAACATTGCATACAACAAGTGCTGTGAAATTCATATTCCTTTGTTAGGTGAAATTCCGTATCGCTTGTGAGTTTTCTGTCTTAATACTATTTTGTACTCTTTAAGAACTGAAAATTGAAAAAAATTGTTGAACCATTAAAAACTGTCAGCTATAAACATATAAGGAAATAAAAATCTTAATTAAATATATTTTACACATTTTTAAAATGTTGATTTTATTAAAATTGTAAAACAGTTTTAACTCACATTGTGATAATCTCATCATTAAGCAAACCAATTCTACTACTAAAGAAATATTTAAGTGTACAATTATAAAACTTAATAAATTATAGTTTTAAGTGGCATTTATTTTATATATATTATATTTTATATATATATTGTATATATTATTACATATATAATATATATGCATATATATTAGACTGGGTATGGTAGCACGTGCCTGCAATCCCAGTTTTGGGAGGCTGAACCAATGTGAATCACTATGAGTCTGATCTATGTAGTGAGACCCTGCAGACCCTATAGATCATGTACTAAATACAAAAAAAAATAAATAAAAAATATATGTATGTATAGTACCCTCTAATATATTAACAATATATTAGAAACCTTAAAAATTTAAGTGTCTTATTTCTTTCTGAAAATCTTAGAGAGGAAGTGGAATAGTGCTTGTCTATTTTTACAGCGAAACTCATGGCAGAGTGAGCATCTTTTCTGAGCCTTAGCAAATTTGTCGCACACCTTTCTAAGTCTGCATCAACTTCCAGAGTTTTACCCTTCATTCTTTCAATGTCGTGAAACATGTCTAAAAGTTTCTTTAGTGTGGCGTGTGCTGCCAGTGTCACACCTCTGGGGTGTTTTTGCTGTTTGTGTCACAATCACTTCCCCCATCTATGCTGATGGATTCACCTTCTGCTATGTCTTGGATGGGATGGTGTCCACATTCATACTGTCAGCAATTTCTCCGACAACTCTATGTGTGGTGGGTTCAAGCCTTTGTCTCTTTCACTTCATTGTTGGACTTTTGTATTTGTTGGCCAATTCTCACCTTCCGTTATCTGTGTGTGTGTGTGTGTGTGTGTGTGTGTGTGTGTGTGTGTGTTATTGTGTAGGTTTAACAGGAGAAACAAGACCACAAAGCTATCCCTTTTGTTTTCTGTTCAAACAGTAAAGAATAGGGGTGCAGTGGCCACTCACATCTGCACTTGGACATGACTGGTTATTGTCCATCATGTGCATCTGTGATTTGAATTGTGGTTTCTAGACAAAAGAAACTTGTATTTTATGCAAATTTTCACAGCTAATATACCATAGCCACTGCATAAATTTAATTATGATTTCATACCCTGACAACTGTACCATGTTTGGAGTTGACAAAACACCCATGTGTATTAATTATTAATGTTTAACAAATCACCATAAGTGGTCTCATAGAAGGATGGACAATTGTCCTCAGGCTCATACGTGTGTAAGTTTATTTTATGAAGCTATTTTAGTATGAAGTTAACTTAGTCTGACCTTGAGCTGTGTGGATTGGGAATAAGTGTTTTCTGTACATCTCACATTGTCTTTGAGTTAGTGAGATATCAAGACCAAGTTTTGATTAGCTCAATCTGCTGTCACTCTAAAAGAGTGATAGAGCATGTGCTAAAACCAAGTTGAGCTTCACTGGTTCAAGAAAGTTTATTCTGCTCATACTGAGATGACAAAGGTATTGAAGATTTGCTTATACACAAAAGAAGTTACTGTGCCCACTGCTATTTTTGGTACTCAAATGCCATAGCCCTGTTTTTAAGCTTTCTTGGTCCATTAGTAACCCATTTGTACATCATCCTCATGACCATTGCAATTAAAAAGTCAGACATGAAGATATAAATATCTGTCATTCGGATAAATATCAGGTATTATAGCTATAAAGATAGAGTTGAAAGTGGTGCTTAACTCATGGCCTGAATCAGGGTGTCTAAAATTCCCACCTCTTCAAATTTCATTTACCTATACGGAATTTTATTTTGCTCTACATTATGGGAAAAGCAAATTCTAGAGACTTACTTTGTGAAGTAGCAAATTTGAGCCTTTGGCATAGGTGCTTTCAAGTGAGTGATGAAGAAATTTTGCAACGCTTCTGTGTCTACAAATATAGTGTGTCTGCTCTTTTATTGGAAGTGCTGCCTGTGATTCATCACTTTTGTGAAGAAATAATTGAGAAACAAAGGAGGGGAGAACCTGTCTCTCTAAAACTTATAAAATGTTTGAAGTATACATGTCATGGTTCATAGTACAAACTGCAATAAAAACAGAGAAACAAGTTTTCCTTCTATGGTGTAAATTCGAGTTCATTCTTCATGATTGTATGTGGGAATCATATAGTAATGTTTGGAGGAAAAATTATCCCTTACCTAAATTCAAACTATTCTAATGATTGGAAGAAAAATTGAAGTAAAGGAAATAGAGACAGAATTTAAAATAGGAATCACTTAGTATTACCTTCAAAACCAAACAGCTACTTTTGCTAATGACAAACAGATAAATAATGATACTAAGAACCGATTGGTCATGCTCCATTTTTTTCTTCTTCTTGTTTCTGTAGCTTTCCCAGAGATCCATCTGGCTGTTTTCTTCCCTTTCAGCAATAATATTTTCACTTTGGTAGTTTTTCAATCTCCCAATAGCTACTTGCATGTGGAACATGATGAAAATGGAATACATGAATGAAATGTCATGAACATAAAAATGTTAGGGCTGGCTAAATAGCTTAGTGGATTGAAGCACCTGCAAGCAGGTGCAGGGGCTGGGGTTCCATCCTCAGGTCTGCCATGCCAGCCCTGCCCCCAGGGCACACTGAGATGGCAATTGAGACTGGGCATGGTGGCACGCACCTTTAATCCCAGCACTTGGGAGGCTATAACAGGAGAATCATTATGAGTCCAATCTAGTAGTGAGGCCCTGAATACCCTGTAGATCCTTCCCTAAAAATACAGAACAAAATTTTTTTTTAAAGAAATGATGATGCTTTTTGATGGATAATGAGTGTGGTTAAATGCATAACAAGTGCGGATAAATGAAAACAGTAGATAGCATGATGAATTTGAGAAGTATTCATCTCCATATTTGAGGTGTCATACCTTTTGGAACCACCAAATCAATAGATACCAGGGACAATTGCAGAAATGCAGCAGACTTACTGTTCAATTCTTTCAACTTTCTGAGGAGGAAACATGACTCAGGAATTTTGAAACTCGCCTTGCATTAGGAGATTAGGAATGCCTACAACCTCAATTACTTCGTTCCTCAATCACTGATCTTTCTGCCACTGCATGCTTCTATAGGTTGGCAACAATAACAGTAGTTTCAAAGACTGTTTTAGAACAATCTATTAATCATAGTGAGTGAAGAACATTATTGAAAAAGGACCCCAAATAGACTTCCTCTAATGAGGAATAATTCAGTCCAAATAAGATTCATCATTTCCAAGCTCCTGAGATAATTGCCTTTGCATCTCCCAGACATCTCAAACTGTGTCTACTGAGCTAAAACAAATCAAATTAAAGTCCTGTTGATCTGGTCTCTTGGTTGACTTCAGGTACTGCACAGGTTCAGGCTGTCTTATCAGTTGAGTGAAAATGAATTGCTGAAGATGAATTGCTAAAAGCCAGATATTTTATCTGGGATATGGGCCCCTTTTTAAATAAAGTTGTGGCAAAAAGAAAGCAGTTTCTAAAAGTCTTTAAAAGACATAGTATTGTTTTCTTAATATGAGAACCTGGAAGAGAAAAATGGAATCTGAAGGGCAAAATAGACACTGGTAAAGGGAATGAACTTATTCAAAAGGAAAGAGTTACTGAGTTGAGAAGGACAGGAGAGGGAGTAAGGGAAAGAGATTTATCTGTGTATGTAAGCAGGATGGTTTGGACAACTGTACTGTGTATTTCTGCTGGTCTATAGAAAGAAGCAGTTAATGCTTTACTTTGTTTCGTCTCCTGTTTTCAATTGTTTCTCCTTTTTCTCTTCTTAATTTCTTATACATTTTTTTTCCAAATTTCATGCATATATCTAGTAATATGAATAATTAGTTGGAAGACAGTATTATATATTACAACAAAATTGTGAAATTCATATTACTTTAAGTGAATATCTATCACTTGTAATTTTTTTCTGTTTTTTTCTAATTTGTACTCTTTAAAAAAAAAGTTTGCCTTGAATTTCCAAAAAAATTCTACAAGTTTCAAAGTTCACCATTTATTTTAAATTAACCTTGCACATCTCCTCACTTATGTTCCTTAATGCACAATTTATGTTTGGGATAAGTAGGAGGATCTAGCCAAATGAATACATATTTGTGTATGTTTCAATTTTTATTTTATAAGAAAAATGAGAGCATCTTAGCAAATGAGAAGCAGAAATACTTTGCTTATTTATGAACCCAAACTAGAGCTCATATTTCATAAATACCAACACAGTTGCCACTTCCACTATGTTATATTAATTTTTGATTCCTTTTATAATTATCCTCACTGATCATGAAAAAAAAATGAGAAATAGTGTCTTTCATCCACAAGTCTGTCTCCACATGGTGTCCTATTCAAAAGAGATGGTGATCTAGTATCTATAAATGATTGAACAGCTATTTAAACTTTGTTATTGAAAGAAAAATCATTTTCAGAATTTTATTCACACATAATGTAATACTTAACTTTTTCATAACTGTCTATCTCTTCAAAGTTCCTGTCTAAAATTGAGCTCTTGCTTGTCCTACAATAATTTTCATCTCTATCTTAAAATATCCTTCATTTTAAAATCCAATCAATGAAGTCTTTGCTCTTTCTCACCACTCTCTTGTTACCATAAGATCCTTTTTTCCACAGAACTACAATACCCTCCTCGGCTTAAATTATTCTGTCTCCAATTTATGTCAGCTTGCGCGAGGTAAGGGACCAGTGCACAATGATAGAGGTGATTTTGTGTCTCAAAGCAAATGAAAGTAAGCTCTTGTACTCTTTTGCAGTAAAAGCTTTACTAACACATATGCTTTTTTTTCTTTTTGTTCATTTTAATGAGAAAAAAGATAAAATAGCAATAAAAAGGTTTTGAAACAGGTAAGACAATTACAATAATTAATATATCAAATATTGTCATCTTCAAATTAGCTATTCAGAGAACAGGATGCAGACATGATATCTTGTCTAAACAATATTAGTACAAACCTTTCTTCTCAATGAAGAGAAAGTAACTGTATATCTATCCTAACTATCTTGTATATACATATATTTTTTCCAAAATTTTATTGATAAACAGCAATGAGACAGTTTCAAATCAAATTGGAAGTACAGTTTCAACAACACACTGCATATATTCTTCTTAGTGGTTAATTGCTGTACAAGATGTGGACTTGAGATCCTATTTACAAACACCATTAGAACAAATCATTCTATTCATTAAGAGAATGCAACTATATATCTATCCTAACCACTTTGAATACACAGATACAAAATGGACATTCATCTGTATACCCTATTTTTCTAAGTTCCGTTATTGAATATTATAGGTAACACATATGCTTTTGATGCTTCATGATTTTTCCCCCTAGACTAAGGTAAAGTACAGAGTTATACACAAATCTCATGGCTCTATATTTCATTTCTCATTGTTGTTTAAATGTTTTCTCTTCTGTTTATTCTGCAGTATCATTACTAGTAACCTGTACACCTCCTATAAAGAAAGAAGACATGAATTAGTTTAATAGAACAAAGTAAAATGAGCTTCTCATATCCTATTCCAAATGCTGTTTAGCATTGTATAGATACATCATGCCCAGAATCCTGATCGTATAAAGTGAAAGAATGAAGTTGGATCCCTGTCTCACATACCAAATCCACAAAATTTTAACTCAAAATAGATTAGAAATCATTAAGAGTTAAAACCATAAAATTCTTTGAAGAAAACATGACGATATCTTCATGACCTTCAATTTCTTTCTTTCTTTAAAAAAATATTTATTTGATACAGGGTCTCACTATGCAGTTCTCCCAGTGATTCTCCTGGCTCAGTCTCCCCAGCACTGGGACTATACCTGTCTGCCACCACGCCCAGTTTCTGGGTGGCATGGCATGTGGTACTGGGATCAAACTCTGGTCCTTACTCTTGCCAGGCAGGTGCTTAGACCACTGAGCTATCTCCCTAACCCATGACCTTCAGTTTCATAATCAATTCTTAGCATAGCAACAGTAAAAATTAAATAAGTTGAATTTTATCAAAATAAAATATGTGCATCAAGGAATAGTATGAACAAAGTGAAAAGACAATGCTCTGAATGATAGAAAAATATTTGAAAACCATAAGCATATGAGTTTAATATTCAGAGTACATAAAGAGTTATTAACACTTTTTCAAAAGCAAGTTGAAAAGTGGCAGTGACTTGAATCTAAAAGTTTTCATGAAGATATATAAATGGTTGATAAGCACATGAAAAGACCTTCAATAGCATCGTGCATTAGGGAAATGCAAATCAAGTGAGTTACCTATCCAGAATGATGTACTACTTTAAATTTACAAGAATGATCATAATGAAGAAATCCAGAAAAAAAAATACTCACAAGAATATGGAAAAATTAGAAATCCTGTACAATGTTGCTAAAAATGTAAAATGTTGCACTATAGTGGATAGAATTACCTTATGCACATAGTACTGAGGCATCAGCTAGAGCAATTCTAAACCTTGATATATAGCCTCAAGAAGTAAAGAGAGGGACTCAAGTAAGATTAAAAGTACTAGAAGTCCGCTGCATTACATTGTAGGTTGTAGTACTATACAATACATTTAAAAGAAGGAAGATCTCAAGTAGTTCTTAACACAGTAATAAAAAGGAACATAAACAGACACTTGTACGCAAATGTTTGTTGCAGTATTAGTTACAATAGGCAGAAGGCACAAATGTATCATATGTCCATCAATAGAAAAATGGATAAATGAAATGTATAAAAACACAATGGAGACACAGGGGCTGGGAGTTCTGTCCCCAGGGCTCACTAAAAGGGTGTGGTGGCACATGCCTGTAATCCCAGCACTTGGGAAGCTGTAAATAGGAGGATCACTAAGAGTCCAATCTACGCATTGAGAACCTGTAGACCCTGTCCTAAAATATACAATAAATAAACAAACAAACAATGGAATAGTACTTGACTATAAAAAGCAATGAGGTTCTGATACACACTGCAACATTGGTAAAACTTGGAAATATAATGCTAAATAAAATTAACACAAAAGTACAAATACTATATGGTTTTGTCTAGATGAATAATATACAATAGCCAAATTCATAGAAACAAAACATAGTCTAGAAGTGACCCAGGCCTAATAGAAATGGTATTTTAAAAGTATTTGAAACTGATAGCGATAATGTGTACACAAAATTGTGAATGTAACTAGTTACTGGGTTGTACAGTTAAAATGGCTTAAATAGCTTTCTACTATATATACATGTTTTAATTAAAAAATCTTTTATTCATTTATTTGGTTCAGGGGGATCATTACCAGGTTGGACTTGTAGTGATCCTATTGTCTTAGTCTCCCCAGCACTGGAATTATAGCTGTGTGCCACCACACCTGGTTTTGGTGGCTGGCTCAGCATCCAGGGCTAGCACGGCACGTAGTACTGGGAATTGAACCCAGGTCCTTGTGCTTCTGAGGGTGTTACTTAAACCACCCAGCCACCTCCCCAACCACTTTATATACATTTTAAATAAAATAAACTTTTAGAAATTAGGACACATTTAATGTACCCTCCTTTTCCAAGAAGGTAGTATTAATTCCTTCATTTTTTCAGTTTATTAGGATATAGAATGACATTCATAACAAATACGTATATATTTTTATATTGAAAAATTAATTTGGAAAAATGATGGACTAATGCTACATATTAAAATAATATAAATATAATAATAAAAAATCAACACTAAAATATAGAAGAGGAAAGTTGATTAAAATCTCTTGAAATACTGAAGAATGTGGCAACCAGGGACATCTACTAATAATGCAGGAGCCGGTTGCTGATTGGATTCTGCAGGAAAAAAATGGCATACTAGGAAGTCAACAAAAACTGAATGCAAATGGAGGCATCAGCTAGATTCTAGCTGATGTTAGATATTATATGTCCTAATTTAATTGTTGATCTAATTTTTTTAATGCTTGGCTTCCTCCACTCTACTAGCAAGTTAGACCCTTAGTAGTCAAAGTTGAGAGAAGTAGTCTCACTTTTACAATGAAAAGAAGTGAGGAAATTAATTTAGAGGTTCCTCTACATCAACCATTGCTGAAAGCCAATGAACATCAGAAACTGCTTCTTAGTGCTGTTAAGATGTAGCAAAGAAGTCTGCTGCAACTTCAAAGCCCAGATCCCATTGGTTACCTTGCAACCCGCAAGGATTTTCTTTACTCAGAAAGTCCTCAGTGCTGCTAAAGGGATTGTTCTTTGAGAAACTGATCTCAAAGCTTGCCAGGTTTGCTTCAGTTTGAAGTAGGACATTAGGGCATGGCAAAGGGCTGAGCAATCAGGTATGATTACTAGTCATGAAGACTTGTTGAACATGGCCAGGACACATGCACAGAACAACTTTTGACTGGATGGCCTACATCTGGAGTCAGAAGGAGTGTATAAGAATGGTGGTCCATGGCTTCCTGGCCCCTACTTTTTTTCTCAGGCAGTAGCCTCTTTTATGTTCAGGGCATGTTTATTTTTGCCACACTTTAAAGCACTTTTTGTTGTTTAGACACTTCTCAATTCTTTTCTACCTGTTTTTCTTTGAAAAAAACCTTTCTTTAAACTTTAACAAATGTAAAACTTTAATGTTGTTCATTGTCTTGTCTAGATCTTTATTTTTTTAATTAAAAACATTTTTTTGTGCTAGGGTCTCACTATGCAACATGGACTCACAGTGAGCCTTCTGTTTTCAGCATCCTCATTGCTCAGATTACAGGCTTGTACCACCACGGTCTGTCTCCATGGCCAGCTCAACACGTGGTGAACTAGGGATTGAATCCCGGTCCCTGTACTTGCTTAAGCAGGCATTTAGTTCACTGAGCTTTCTAATCAGCCCCAGATCTTTAAAGAGAACCTCACCAGCTTCTAAAGGACTTCTGGGCACCCCAGCATCTGGTGACAAGCTTATGAATATCTAATTCTCCTCCCCTTTCTGCCATGCCTGTGTGATAGATCTTACTCTCCCTCATTCTGTAGCATTTGAAATGCAGGGGCAGCCACTCTTTACCAACAACCCCTTATATTTCATTGACTCCCCTCCATCAGTCTAAATGGTGACATCTGGGTCCAGATGGAAAGCAGTTCATAAAATTAACCTGACTTCTGGATGAGAATGGTGTTTCACTAGCATTCTATGACTTGGTCTCACTCAGGCACCAATAAAATATAGTTAGGCAGTTTTAGACCTTTGCTTCTCAAACAATGCATGAAAAACTATTCCTAGAGCACTTCCACTGCATCAGGTATTATAAGAAATCAAAACATATTATGTCAGGTATCATAAGTAATTAAGATATGGCTTAAGGTATTATATAGATATAGATAAAGATATAGATATAAATATAGATAATGTGTCCAGGTTTTATGCAAATCCCGTCATTTTCTATAAGTAACCTGGACATCTTTGGCTTTTGGAACCCAGAATGAATCTAAGAACCAACTGCAAATACAAAGGGACAGCTGAACATACAAAGACTTAAAAAAAAAAAATCATACACGGCCAAAATCTGAACTAAAGAAGGAAGTACTGGTAGAACCTGAGAGGAATTTCTGACTCATCAATTGTAATAAGAAAATATTAATCTGTGGTGCTATGAATAGCAACGCCACTCAAGAGACAATCTTCTGACTGCATGGTGTGCTGGATAGGGATATGTGTTTTCCTGTCTTTATGAACATCCTTCTAGATTTCAAACTGCTCCATCCAGAAATATGAGCTTCAGTCTTCTGCTGCCTTGCTAGTTCCATGCATTCTGTCTCCTATCTTCCATCCTCCCATCAGCTTTTCTGCCTGAAAATCCTTAGTCTTAAGGTATAAAGTGTGCTGCAGTGAAAAAGTATCACATTGCCACCTCACATCTGATGTCAGCTCTAGCATGGGTGGAGGAGCTGAGATTGGAGAAGTGGAGCAAGCAAGGCCCTGCTAGGGGTTGAGTACCAAGAAGTTTCTGCAAGACGAAAAATCAGAAATACTTTTGAGTCTCTCAAAACATTCTTCTTTTTAACAGAAAATCAAACTGAAAGAAAAAAATGTGTGAAGTGTGAGACAATATTTCCCATGTCCAGGATATAGTTTTAGCAGTTTTCCCTCAACTCAATTTCAATAAGATACTTTCTGTTTACTGGGTCACTGGCTTGATAACTTCAGGTGGATTCTAAGTAATAATTGAGTTGAGTTCATAATAATAAAGAAGTTACTATAACATCCTTTTCAATAAATACTGTTTTGTTGGAATGTAGATCCTATTTCAAGGCTGACAAAATAATATCTGCACCATAAGAGAAAAATATAGTGTCTGAAGTTAGAGCATGTTCTTGCAAAAGTATTTGAAGCAATAGATATAAAATTACAGTACATCAAATTTTGTATTCTCAAAAGAGTTTGAGAAATCATGACCTCTAGGTAATGAGACATGAATGGTGAATTAATATACCATAGTTTGAGAATAGGAAGCATTTTACAATTGTATTTTTAAATGCATGACTCTACTCAGCCTTCCAGATACTGGGGATTTTTTTATATTACAAAATGGTGTACAAGGCAGAATGTACAACATAAACTCAAATGAACATATTCTGGGCTGTAATAATGACTTACAACACATTTTCTCTCAGAACTGTGAATCTCAAGCCAATTAAACGGCCCAGGCTCAAGCCTAAGAATTCTGAATGGATTCAGACCTTCCATGTGCTGGACGCTGGTTTCTGGCTGAAGACAAAACAAACCATGCATAGAGGAAAAGCATTACCAATTTAGGGCATAGGAATTCCACAGACTATGATCAGGCAGTGATAATAATTTCATAAGAGATCTAAAACAAAAGGGAAAAAAAACACCATATGTGAGAATTCAGCAAAACAAGAGGATGGATTCCAAATTTTGAAGATATTATGAAGTATAGATGTAAATTGTAGACTCATGATGCATGAATCATTTAAAGAAATAAAAGTTAGAGACACATTCTGACCTTTGGCTGAGCTGAGGCTGCCTCATCATAGAAGGCAAGCAAACCCAGGATGGCTACAGAGACCTAGTGATTCATGCCCTGCCCGCTGCCCCCACCATTGCAAAAGCTCAGCTGACCTTCATCTGCCTCTCCCACCAGTAGTCAGAACCTTGGTGAGCCCTACCCTTGCCCTACCCACCATGGAAAGGCTTGTGGAGCTTTGATCTGCCCTCTTCACATTACAGCCTTCTTGACCTGTGGCTCACCCCCTTTTAAACCGAGAAAAGCATACTGAACCTCACACAGCAAGCGCTTTGGTGAGCCTGCTCTATCATCTCACTCTTAAGGGAGCCTTGCTCACTCCAACCTCTTCCCCCTACAGTCACATCTTAGGCAAGATAAACTTTGGAATCTTCAACATTGTCAAAATTAAGGAGCAAAAGGCAATTTCAGACATGCAGCCTGCCCTGAACAAGACCAGGAGACAAGGGCATAGAAGAACTTGCAAGTCAAGCACTTGAAATTTCTAAAATAATAGAAAATGAAGTATGGAAATGAATCCATCAGGCTATAAGAGAAAGAAGATTAGAAATGATCTCTCATGTAAAAAAAGAAATGACAACAATCATGAAAGAATTGTTCAACACATATAAATAAGGCATAGATAAAACATAGGAAATTGAAAATTGATGGAGACATTGAATGATCAATACGTGGAAGAACTAGAGTGCATGAACCAGATTCAAAGAGATATCCAGGAAAATAAGAATTTATTGAAAGCTAGCAAAACCCCTTGAACAAAGCATTTCAGGCCTTGAAGATAGCATTGCAACTAGTGAACATGAAAGGAAAGATCTCTTAGAAATAACAAGGAACCAAGAAAGAACAATGCAACAGCTGCCAGATGATGTAATGCTAAACAATATAAGACTAAGCAATATCAACAAAACAGTAGGAGTCAACACAAATGGCATAAAAAAAGACTATTTACAGAAGTTGGAGCAGAAAATATCCCAAGTATGGAAAAAGAATCTGGCATACAGCTTAGTGAGGCATATAAAACTCTAATTACCCATAATCAAAATAAATCTACACCCAGACACTTAATAATCAAGATCACAGAAATTGAGCAAAAGAATAGAACATTAATAGCTTTTACAGAAAAGAAACAGATCAACTATAATGGAAAGACCATTAGAATTATGGCAGATTTCTCAACACAATGAAGTCAAGAAGAGCTTGGGGTGAAGTACTTCAGGTCTGGAAAAAAGACAAATTCCAACAGAGATTACTGTACTATTACTGTGCCCTACAAAACTATCTACTAAATTTAATAGATAAGATACTTGAATGACAAGAAAAACTGAAGAAATTCAAGATCACCAAACCAACTCAACAAAGAGTACTGGCAGATATGCTAGAAAGAGACAAAAATAATCACAACTTTAAGAACAACAACAAAAAGGCTCCAAGTAGATGAAACAATTAAACAGAAGGGAAAATTAGAGAATCTACAGTAGGAAAATAACATGATAAGGATAAGTGGATATATATATTAGTTAGCCTAAATTCATGAATCAAAAGAAGCAGACTGGCAGGATAGATGAAGAAACAAAATCCAAAAATATGCTGTATTCAAGAGACACATTTAACTCAAAAGGAATTTCATAGATTGAAAGTCAAAAGATGGAAAACAATACTCCATGTGACCAGAACCCAGAAAAGAGCAGGGATAGCTATTCTGGCTACTGACAATATGAACTTCAAACCAAGTATGATTAAAAGAGATAAAGAAGATCACTGCACAAAAGAATTAAGAGAACAGATACATTTATGCATATCTGTGGGATAATTTGTATAACTATAGTGCCAATTTCTGCTAGTCTTTTGAAAGAAGTAGTTAATGCTTAAGTTGTTTTCCTTTTATTCTTTTTTTCTTTTTAATTTCTTATAATTGTTTTGTTTTAGCCAATTTTGCATGTTTATATCTAGTAATCAACTATTTTGAAGATAATATCATACAACACAGCAAACATGGTTAATACCTATTATTTATTTAATGAAATTTTGCATTGTATTTAATGCTTTTTTTTTTTTACTATATTTTACTCTTTAAAAATAATGAAGAAGTTCACTACATACTTTTTAGGGGAAAAGTTCAAGAGGAAGAAAAAAGCCATAAACATATATGTATCCGTTGTAGGAGCATGAATTATATAAGACAAATTTTAAGAGATATGAAAAATCAAATAAGCAATGACATGATTGTAATGGGTGACTTTAACAGCCCACTGACACAAAGAGATAGATCAACTAGGCAAAATATCAGCCAAGAAACAACAGAAAGAACCATACTTATGAAGAAATGGGCTTAGTAGATGTTTACAGATTGTTCCACCCAACAACATCAGAATATGCATTCTTTTCAGCTGTATACTGGACATTCTCCAAAATACACCATATACTAGAACACGGAGCATGTTGAGGTAAATGCAAATAAATTGAAATTAGCCCATGCATATTATCTGACCATAGAGTAACGAAACTGGAAATTATTGACAAAAGAACCAGCAAAATCTACACAAACAAATGGAAATTAAATAACACCCTCCTGCACAAACAACGTGTCACAGATGAACTTAAAGAAGAAATTAGAAAAGCATATATTTAAAATCAGACAAAAACACAGATACAACTTACCAAAAATAGTTGGATGCAATGAAAGCTGACTTAAGGGAAAAAATATATTTTGATAAATTCTTACATCAGGAAAACAGAATAAGTCTTAATAAATAACCTTATGCTGCCCCTCATGCTCCTATAAAAAGAAAAGCAAGTCATGTTCAAAGCCCAAACAAGGCAGGAAAGTATAAATATCAAGGCAGAAATAAATGCAACAGAGATGAAGAAAATAATACAAAGAATTAATAAATTGAAGAGTTGTTTCTTTGAAAGAATAAATAAAATTGGTAAAAACGTAGGCAACTTTAACAAAGAAGGAAAGAAAAAGTTCAAATTCCTGAAGTAAGTAATGAAGAGGATGAAATCACTACAGAATCTATAGAAATTCAGATCATCAATATCTACTCTGAAAAATTTTCCTCCCGTAGGATGGAAAACACAGAAGAAATGCACAGATTCCTAGATGCATGTGAATTACCAAAGCTGAATCAAGAAGATATAAAAATTCTGAATAACCCAATATCAGTGAATGAAATTGAAAATATAACAAAAATACCTACCAACAAAGAAAATCCCAGATCCTGATGGATTCACAGCTGAGATCTGATACCAACTCTTCTCTAACTTTTACATGAAATTGAAAGGAAAGCAATTCTCTCAAACTCATTTCTGGAGAAAAATGTTATTCTAACACAAAAACCAGAGAAGGACCCAATTAAAAAAGAGAACTACAGGCCCATCTCAGTAATAAACATAGATGTAAAAATCTTCAAGAAAATACTAGCAAATAAAATACAGCAAATCATCAAGAAGATTATACATCATGACCAAGTGGGACTCATACCAGGAATGCAGAGATGGTTAAATATTTTCAAATCCATAATTATAATATATCACATCAACAGAGCCAGACAATAGATGCAGAAAAAGCTTTTGAAAAAGTCCAACACTCATTCGTGATAAAAATCCTGCAGAAAATCAGAATAGATAGACTTTACCTCAATCTGATAAAAGCCATTTATGACAAACCAAGAGCCAATATCATAATAAATGGACAAAAATTGAAAGCTCTAACTCTAAAATCAGATACAAGTCAAAAATGTTCGCTATCATCACTCTTATTCAATATGGTTATGGAAACATTAGCCAGAGTAAAGCAACAAGAGAGAAATAAAAGAAATAATGATTAGAAAGGCAGAAGTGAAATTATCACTTTTTTGAAAATGACATGATACGCTACATGTAAAATTCCAAAAATTACACCAAGACACTTGTATATTTAGTAACCAAATTCAGTAGTATAACAGGATACAAAGTCAAATGAATAGCATTTGTATGCACAAATAACAAATGCACCAAGAGAGAAATTAAGGAAACTGTGCCTTTCACAATAACTTCCAAAAAATGAAGTACTTAGGAATCAATCTCACAAAAGAAGTAAAAGATTTATATGGTAAAAATTATAGGACTTTGAAAGTAGAGATCAAAGAGGATATCAGAATTTGGAAATATTTTCCTTGGCCCTGGATAGGAAAAACCAACGTTGTAAAAATGGCCACATTCCCAAAATTGTTACACAGATCCAATAAATTTCTAATTAAAACACCATTACTGTACCCCAAATATCTAGAGAAAATATTCCTAAATTTATGTGCAATTAGAAGAGACCTAGAATATCAAAAGCAATCCTGGGCACCAAAGATAAGGCAGGGGGCACCACAATCCATGACTTGAAATTATATAACAAAACTACTGTGACAAAATCAGCATGATCTTGGAAAAAAAAAAAAAAAAAAAACAGACCTGAGGACCAATGAAATAGATAAGAAGATGCAGACACAACTGTCAACACATTCAGCCACCTTATCTTTGACAAAATTACCAAACACATACCCTGAAAGAAAGATAGCCTCTTTAACAAGTAGTGCTGTAAAAAGCAGCTTTCCATGTGCCAAAGGCTAAAAGTAGACCCATGCCTATTGCCATGCATTAAAATACAGTCAAAATGGATCAAAGATTTAAATATTAAAACAGAAATGATAAATCTTCTGGAAGAGAAAGTAGGTAGTACTCTTGAAGACATAAGAGTACGTAGAGAGTTCATGAACAAAAACCAAACTGCATAGGAAACATTGAAAGAATCAACAATTGGGATCTCATCTTTCTGAAAAGTTTCTGGACATCGAAAGTTATCACCAACAGAGTAAAAATGAAGCACATGAATTGGGAAATATAGCTGATTCTTCCTCAGATAGAGGGCTTCTATCTAGAACATGTGAAGGACTGAAAGAAATCAGGCCTCCTAAACTCAAAAAACAAGTCCAAAAAATGTGCAACTGAGATGAATATCCACTTTACAAGTGAAAAAAAATACAAACGGCAAATAAATATATTAAAAAATGTTCAGCATCATTTGTTATTCAACAGATGCAAATTAAAACAATGTTGTGATTCCCTCTCATCCCAGAAATAAAGGTTATCATCAAGAACTCAGCCAATAACAAACATTGAAGGGACTATGGAGAAAAAGAAACCCTTCCATAGTGTTGGTGGGAGTGAGGATCAGTATAACAACTCTGGAAATAAGTGTGGAGATTCCTCAAAAAGCTAGAATTGGAGGGCCCATTCAAGTCAGTCATTCCCATCCTAGATACTTTTGCAAATGAACGGAAACTATCATGCCACAGTGATTTATGTGCACCTCTGTTCATAGCAGCATGATTTGTTATAGCTAAATCTTGGAAAGAACCCAAATTCCCATAAACTGAGGAATGGATAAAAAAAAAGAGGTGATATTTTCACACAATGGAGTATCACTCTGACAGAAAAGAGATAAAATTGAGGCTTTTATTAATAAAAGGATGAAACTAGAGACCATACTGATGTGAAAACATCGTATTGTCTTGGTAGCATAAAAACCTGAAAAAATAAATAAAATCTGACAAGAACAATAGACACCGTGAAAGGTAAAGAATCTATGCAACAGGAAGTAAAAACTGAGATGAGGAAAAGGACAAAAGAAAGAAGGAAAAAGATATATTTATGAATATATGCAGGATTGTTTGGATAATTGTACAGCTTATTTCTGCTGGTCTGTTGAAAGGTTCTGTTAATGCTTACATTCTTTTGTGCTCCTTTTTCATTTCTTATAACCTTTCCCTCCAGTTTTTCATGTTTATATCTCATAATCTGAACAATTAATTAGCAATACAACAAACAATGTCAAATTCTTATTATATTGTTTAGTGAAATTCTGTATCATTTCTAATTGTTTTTACCATTTTGTTTTCTCATTCAAAAATAAGAAAAATACAAATGCACATAAGGAGGGGATAACTAGGCTCATGTTATTTTAATGGAGCTTATAGAAGTGATAGCTGTGGAGTTTAAAACTTCATAGTCTAAACATTTTAATCACACACATGTAAGTGTTTAAAAAGAAAAAGGGTTTCATATATCTTAATAAGTATAAATAATGAGGCTAGGAATGAGATCATCAAAATAGGCAAAATGCAAAGAAAATCCTAGAAGGAAAGTCAGTTGGACTGACAACAAATCTCAAAGAAACAATGGCCATTAATAGTCTGATATTTCAAGAAAAGAACTGTCAAGTGAAATTGCATACTCTCAAATATTCTTTCACAAACAAATGAGAAACAAAGAGGCTTATGTAATTCAAAAATGAACCTTTCAGGTAATGATCTTTTAAGAAATTTTCCATATGAATAGGAGACAAATATACAAAACATGTGTCCAAATTTGAGAGTTGGGATGAAGACAGACTTCTTCATATGTGTTTTGTACATTTCCAAATTTTCTACAATACATTTGTATTTTTTATTCTATATCAAAGATAGTTTCACACATAAGGAATGTGTCTTTCTGGAGTCAGGAGATAGCTTAGTGGTCTAAGTGCCTTCCTGGCAAGCATAAGGACCAGGATTCTATACCTGGTAGTGTGCCGGCCCTGTGCCCTACTATCCACTGTAACCAGGCATGGTGGCACATGCCAGTAATCCCAGCAGTGGAAGGTTGAGGCAGGAGGATCACTATGAGTCCTCACTGTGTTGCAAGACCCTGTACCAAATAAATAAATAAATAAATAAATAAATAAATAAATAAATAATAAACAAACAAACAAATCTTTAAAAAGGAATATGTCTTCTTGAGAATGACTTCCAGTTGTTACTTAGCTAGCATCCATTAAAAGAGAAAAAAGCAAGTAACTGGTGTTTCCTCAGAGACAGATTTAACAGAGGGAAGATGATCCCATGCAGAGATCTGATTCCCCTACTACAAATACCCAATGAGAATAATTTAGGAAAACACCACAAAATCCTGACTTCTCAACTGTCCACCTTTCTCTGTACCTTCAAGTCATCAACTGTTACAGCATATATTTGTAGAACTTGCTTATTTTTTGAAACAATGTCATCCATTGTTTTTTACAACTTGAAGAAGCAGACAGGGCCCCGGTCATTATTTTAAGTTTGCAGAGTCATTGCAGGTTGGGGGAGGTTATACCTCGGTCCTCTAGTTTCACACTGTAAAAGTGGCACAGCCCAGAATGGCTTTGTTTTCCTACCTCTTATCATTCTCCTCTCACTACATGTGTTTACCTGGTAGTGTGTCTGGCCTTTGTTATCAGTCAGTTTGATTATATGACTTTGGGGAAAAAAAATCATAGATATAGTGCTAAACATTATTTTTCAATGCGTTCTTAGACTTCAAGCAGCCTCCCTAAGACACCGACTTTTCATAGACTATAACAACCAGTGCATTTCAATGCAGTACAGCAAAATATTACTCTGTTCTTTATGTCATTGTTCCTTCAAACCATTTGGACTCTTTTCAGTGTCTTTTAGTGCCTTTGGGCAGGTCCTATAATGCTTTTACTCTCTAGGATATTAAATAAAATTCCTCTAGACCCATCAATCACAAAGTTTCCATTTCTATAATTAAAATGCTCAATCAGTTTAAGAATCATACCTCTGAACTTGATTTATATTAAATATTTTCCCCTTTCCAGTTTGATATGGCTTCAAGTATGGCTGCCTTCGGTGGAAAAAGAAGATGTGTGCATGTTTGCCTCTAGTTGATTTTGCTTTTCTTACTAACTCCCACCACCACTTGGAGCATTCTTGCTGCCTTTTGGCTGTAGGAGGAAGTAGAGAAGTGTGGGATAAAATGGGGACAAAAGGAGTATTATATAATGGGTGCTACCTTAGTCTGGTACTGGTATTCTCTGGGTTAGCAGGTGTTTAGAGTTGACTTTCTCATATGGTGCTTGTGAGTACATCAAGAAAAATTGGGCAGCATCTCTCTAAGTATGGGCAACAGTCCTGTAGCCAGTCCCCGGAGACAAACACTTAGTACCTGTATTGGGGAACTCACCTTTGACGTATTTTCTGTTGTGATGGCTTCTCCATAGGTGGAAGTCCTATTCAATGAGGACTCAGTTAAAATAACCTACAGACCAGCTTCCTCTTCTACAGCCCTTGCCCTAAACAAAGACATTTTTGCCTTGTGGCTGGGGAGTACTGTGCTCATTTCTGAAGCAGATTTCAATTTACCCCTCTCCCATAACACAATCAGCTCGTCTTAATTTTTATCTTTAACTTTTTGAGAAATGGGACAAAAATATGCCCTTTGTTTTCTCCCAAACTGTAGTGCATACATCCTAAGCTCTAGCTCACGCTGTTGTTGTTGTTTCAAAAAAAAAAAAATTTTTGTTAGTCTTGAAGTAGGGGATGTGCAAAGCTATACCATAATTTGGACCAAGGAAACCCTTCTAGATTTCTTTTATTTAATTATTTCAAGAAATAGAAAAATAAATATAAAACAGGGTTTCAAAACAGGCTAAGAGGAAAGTAAAAGTAATTAATACATTGTATACTGTTGTCCTCATAGTAGTGACTCACAGTACATGATATTGGTATCAAATATTGTCCAAACAATGTAAGCACAAGCCTTACTGTTAAGTGAACAGAGACAAGCTAGCTATATAGTTATCCTAAATATCTCGTACATATATATTTTTTCTCCTTTTCCCTTCCTTCTTTTCCATTTTCTCCCTTCACAGCTTCTCTTTTCTTTTGAGGATTTTCTTTCAAATTCATAACATATTTTGTACATTTTGTATATTATTTACTCTTTCAACTTCTCAAACTAGTGACACAGTATGATACACATGTGAGTCTGATTTATTTCACTTATGAGAATGGCCTCGAAGAATCACACTTTTTTTGCCACCCAAAGGTAGATAATATGTGCTGCTAAACTGTTTGGTAAATCAATCTTACAAGAGCTGCATTAAGTAGTCTAACCTTTCTTTAGAATATTGTAATTTGTTAGTCTTACTGCTTTTTTTATTTTGGGGACACGAGAGACCCTCAAGAAAATTTTCCTTTCTTCCCTTATATTTAGGAATCTAGTCAAATACATGAAGATGTGACACTTAGACTTCTGACTCAGAATTTTCAGAAACTGTTTTGGAAAAAGCAGTGTGAAACACTTCTCAATGAAACTGAAGTATAACTAATTTATCTTACCCTGATTCCCCTTTCACTAACTTGCCAAAAAGTCACTAGTTAGTATTATGAGGTGATTTTGGTATTAGAATTAGAATATATTTTAAAACATAAATGTATACCTCAATATTTTTTATATTCAAAACGATTTAATTATAAAAAGATTAAAATTTAGAGTAGTATGTGGGCACAGAGAGACAGGGAATGAATTCCTGAGAGCCACAAAAGCTGAATACAAGGTGCAAGCTGCCTTCTGTTATTCAAATTGCCTAGAGAGTATGTCGTTATTCATTTTTTTATCATTAAATAACAAAAAAGAAAAAGAAAAAAATACATATGTATAAAGTTTATTCACTCTTCAGAATGTGCCATACATTTCAGTATTTAAAAAATTCAAATGTTAACCATACATCTTGGATGAGAGTGGTGTTTGAGGCAATCACTAGCTATGGTAGTGGTAGCTTTTGTTGTTTTGGGTGTATTTACAGATGTCCTTTTGGATAAACTTATAGTTACTGGCAATTGCTTTCCACTCATGTGCTGCAGTTCATTGCCATTCATCTAGAAACACAACTGTTAGCTACCTATGAATTAGTTGTTCACAAACTTTCATGTGCTACCTAGTGTGGTAGACTGAAAACTGGTGGTCAACTTCTAACACCCAACTGAACTGAACCAGCATGTTTCTGAGTATGGGAGGCCCACCTGAGCATCATTGCTGTATCATAAGAGGCAGAACTGGGAAGATGAAGAGAAGCTGTAGGGAGCTGTTAGCTCTCTTGGAGGAGCTTGTCAGGCTGGCTTTCCTGATGAATTTGGCTGTTCATCATCAGAGGAGCTACAGACCTTGTCACTGATGATGACTACAGTTCACTTTGGGGGAACTCTGATCCTTACTTTGAGCATTTCTTTCTGGATCCAGAGTAGAAGATGCTCTTCAACATGCTGACTAAGAAGGAAGGGATACGACTCGCTGGCCTCTGGTGCTTCTATCTCCTCACATGGAGTTTTGATTGATTCATGTGCTTGAAAAGGAAACTAGAAGTTAGATTTATATTTCTGAATTTTTGATAATAGAATACAAATACAAATTCTATATGACCTTTACAAAGCAGGTGGACTCTGGTGTCCAGTTGTATTTGATCATAAGAGACACATGTTAATAAGGGACTAGGAGAGCCCATAGTTACTATGTCATTAGCTTGATATTGGCCGTGCTGACAATATTTGTACCCTAGAAGTTAATAACAGCTACAAGGCAGGGTTTCTCTCCTCCCAGCAATCGTTGGATATTTGAGAAGGAAAAATGTTTTCCAAATGTTTCTTGTTTTTAATGTTTGCATTTAAATGTTTCTATTTCCTCAACAAATTTGATAAAAGCTTTCTCCCGAATAACATTAGTATAGGTCTGGAAGTGAGTAGAACAAAGCAATGTTTACTCTAATATACTATGTGATTTGTACATTATGAATGACTGAATTATGTTTATTACAATAAATGCAGAAATTCATCATAGATGGTTCTTGGCTTACCACTTTTCTTATGATAAATGTTTCTTGAAAACATAAATGTTTTCTTTCAAAAGAACCTTGGGTGCGGCCTCTGAAAGATTTCTGTTTTACTAGTTAATATACATTTTCTATGTTTTTCTAATTAATGTGTGAATAAGTAGTGTTTTGTTTTTCTGGATGACATGTTTATTCATGTTGGTGTTGACAAGAGGATATTTTTAGGTATAACTTAAAAATATGTAGTAAATGATGGATCAGTATCATTTCTCCTTCTCTGTTGTTGTGACTCATTTTAATGTGAGAAAATACATTATGGAGTATTGTCTCATTTGTAAAAGTAAATCATTTGTCACAAAGAGAAGGGCATCCACCCTGAAGACTGTGGCATAGTATCCTGAGGTAGATTCTTTCCCAACATTTTCCCTCCATGTATTTTCTTCTGAGAAATAATCAAAAAGGTGAATTTAGCTTATGAAGCAGAGATACTCAGCAAAACTGGAAAGCCAGAGAGTATCAGCCATGTGACATGTAAGTAACAATCACTGTGGTATATCCCAGCAGCAGATTAAAAATAATGAATAAATAAATAAGTAAATGAAATTTTCCATTTATCTTCACCTTGACTTTACTCAAGATACATGTTTCATAACTGCTATGCTTTCCCAGTTCCAGCAGAGCTTAAGCTCTTTCTGGGTCCATGTTTTTATCCTACACCTTCTTTTCCTTATGATACAACTGGTCCCTTCAATCCACTAGGTCCCAAGGTCAGTGTTCCAGGGACTGCCCAGTGATTCCCACTTTGCCAGGCCATTCTTCGCTAGAGTTCTATGATTCAAAACTTCAATATGAGCTGTGCCTTCATGTACTTTACCCACCCACCCCAACTCAGTGAAAATGTATTATTCCTTTGATCCAACGTCTATCCGATGACTTTGTAAGATATGGCCATTACTGAAGTCATGAGAGGTTTAATGCTTTACTGTGCACTGTTGTGATAATATGGGTAACAGTGGAGTTCTTTGGAATATAGAGTTTAATGACTAACCCAAATCATACTTTTAAAGATTGTTAATTTTTGCAAAGCACATAAGTGAATATAGGAGTTATAGTATTGGAAGGCACATAGCAATTTGATAGGATGTATAAAATCATGTCCAAAGTGGGAGAACCCTTCCCCTTTCTGTAATGGAGATAATACCCCAGGGAGATCTTTAGTAAAACCAAAAAGAATACAATAGCATTTTCACTCTTCTCTAAGGGAAAATGGTGGTAAAACTACCCATGGACAGTAGATTATCTCTTAACAGTTGAAATCTTGGCTAGTTTATTGTAAACACTTTTAGCTATAGATTTGACTCTTGAGCCTAACATGCAGTAGGATAAAGGAGCTTTGGGACTCGGTTGGATAATAACCACATCAGTACCCACCCAAAACACCCACATCTCTTGGAAGCTTGAAACCTAAATTTTATTTGACACTTAGCTGTTGTAACATTGTTTACCCAATCCAATTTGATTATACAGAATCAATGGCATGAGAAAATTCTTAGAATATGGAAAAATAAATAAAAAGACAGGTTCATAACTGTTATTTGTGATCATGTGTCCTAGAAATATGTGCGGGGCAAGCAGTGTCTCTGCATGATGTGATTATAAGTCAGCGATGCTTATTTTCTCATGCTTCTTTGTAAAAACTTTAACAGTAGGAAGTATGAATTATTTTGCCATTCAAGACATGTTTATTCGAGGAAAATTCTTGATTACAGACCCTTCCTGCTCCATGCATAGCTGAGGCCTTATGTTCGTGAGTCAACACACAGAAAACGGAGCTGTGTTTTTACATACCTGCGACGTGAAATCCAAAATAATCCTTGTCAAATGAACTCTTCCTCATCGGCTCATTAACACATGATAATGTTTTAACAGTGAGTAAGTTTTGTTTTGGGGCAAGAGTATTTCACAAGGTATAATAATGAATACCAACCATACAAGGGATTTTACTGAGTATCAGATGAATTACGCAAGCCAGCAGAGTTAACAACCTTCTACTTCGATTCTCTCAATTCCATGGGTACCGGTTTTAGTTCCAAGCAGCAATTTTTCTACTAGTTTTTGTTTTTCCCGTGCAACCGCAGTCTTGTTATCTCTCTGGAACTCATTTCATTGTCTCTCTTTTTAAAATTTTTAACTGTGATGTTCCATCTGCTGTCGCTGAACTGGAATGTCCTCAAAATGTAAAGCAAGTCCCACTGGGAATTGACTAAAAGAGTCATTTGCCTGATAAACAAGTAAATCGCAAAATGGGTTTTTAACTCCTTTCAATTAACAATGCAAAAAAGAGGAAGAAGAAAAGAAAGAAAAGGAGACAAAAGTTTTCTCAGCGTGCACATGTGCTATGTCTGAGCTCTGTGTTTCTCTATCCGCTGACTGCAAGTGACTGTTGAAGAAGCTTCACAGTGCATGGCAGGATAGTATAGAATTTTTCCAGGGATGATAGGCTGGGCACTTGGGAATATAGGAGAACTGCTTTCTTTAAAGCATTTACTTGTATAGTGTTTATAACCAGGATTTTTTCACAAACTGGCATACTCCATGTGAAAGGAAGTGCTCCTTTCTCCTTTGGTAGCAAATGACAGAACAATTTCAGATGCTCCATATGTGAGAAACGGTGTCATTTATTGAATGCCTATGCTACACCAAGGCAAGTGATGAGTGCTAGATGAAGCATAGGGAATCCCTGATGGTACAACTTACTGTTTGGTAGAAGAAACAAGGATTAATAAATACTTACACAGGGGAATACGGAGCTCTAGCTGTGAGAAGAGCTAAGGCATGATGCTACATGACATGTGAGAGCTTCTACATGAAGCCCTGGGCTAGGGAGCAGTGACAAAGTGGTGGCTCTCAGGGCAGAAGGGGGAGCATGGGATGACTTGCCCAAAA
>NW_004524603.1:19340078-19341242 GCF_000260255.1 Octodon degus | reverse complement strand
AAAGAAAGAAAGAAAACAAAAGAAATAGGCTTTGGACATAGTATGACAAAGGCAGTTCACTAAATTTGAGGCCTTATTTCAATTCATCAATTTTCCCACCAATGTCCATATCTATCTCAGAATTCAAACCAGTCTGTTCCAGTCTCCTTCTCCTTTCTCCCTCCTGTCCCTCTTTTCCTTTATGATCTTGATTTGGTAAGGAGTACTAGACAGGAATTCTTTTTAGACTATTCCCTCTCTTTGGTTTGTGAGGTTATGAATTTTGGAAAAACATTTTATGAAGACAACATCTTTGCCATTTGATCTAATCAGATGGTACATAATATCAAAATGACTTCACACTGATCATGTTAGATCTGGCCATTTTATTAACAGTAATATGAAGTTTCTCCACTCTTAAATTATGGCACTATTTATTATTTCATATAGTCTTTGTTAAAAATTTGTCACTAGTCCTGCAGGCTATGAACCTTCTTTGACCCAAAAATTTCAACTAATGTGCAGATATTTGTTAAAACAGCTACAACGATGGGTATATACATAGGGGAGATACGTTTTATTCTTTTTTGGGGCGGATGTTTATTTTTTGATACAGGGTCTCACTCGGTGGCCCAGGCTTGACTCAAGCTTGCACTGATCCTCCTGCCTCAGTATGCTTAGTGCTAGGATTACACATGTGTAGCAGCAGCCCTGACGAGAAGGAGAATACTTTGAAGCTGATCAGTATCTTCCTTCTTAAAGTATTAACTATTAATCTAAACATTAATTAGTGAATCCTGCTTGCAGTAGTTATTATTACAGTTAATTATTAGTATAGATTTTTTTTCCTGATTCTTTTTGAATTCCTTATTTTCAGTTTTTATTTATTCATTTTTTTTAGGGAAGAGTCTACAGGGTGTTCAGGGTCTCACTATCAGGTTAGACTCATAATGATTCTCCTATTTACAGCCTCCCAAGTGCTGGGATTGCAGGCGTGCACCACCACACTCTATCTCAATTGCTGTTTTAGCATGCCCTGGGGACAGGGCCAGCATGACAGGCCTGGGGATCGAACCCCCTGTTCCTGTGCCTGCTTGCAGGCGCTTTAATCGGCTGAGATATTTGGCCGGCCCTGAATTCATTATTTTTAATTAATCTATGAAGATGTGTTTCTTCTCCCTTATT
>NW_004524603.1:19337524-19338713 GCF_000260255.1 Octodon degus | reverse complement strand
AAGAAGGGGGTAGCAAGCAGTGAGTAAGGTGATAAATATTCATCAAAATGTGTTGGCATACAAATTCCACACTGGAAATATAAATAATATGTGTTATAAACATGTGCTAATAAAATTATTAAAAGAAAATTAAATAATGAGTTGTACGCAGTAAACTAATACAACACATGAAATAAAATCATAAAGATAGTTAAACAATAAAAATGTATTTAAAAAGAAAAAAGTACAGCTAAAAGGAAATCCTTATGGGAATTTCTCAAAAATCTTGGGCTAGAGGTCCCATTTGACCCAACTATTCCCCTCCTAGGTAATTTTCCTTGAGAACTGAAAACATTGTACCATAGTGACACATGTGTACCCATGGATCTAGCAGGTCAACTAAGTCCTAGAAGCAACCCAAGTGCCCATCAGCTGAGGAATACATTAAAAAGATGTGGTATTTTTGTACAATGGGTATTACTCACCTGTAAAAAGATAAACTTGAGGCTTTTGTACGTAAATGGATGCAACTAGAAACCATACTGGTGAGTGAAATAAATAAGACTCAGCTGTGAAAAGGGAGACTTCATATTGTCTCCCTAGCATAAGAACCTGTAGGAGTAAGTGGATTCGAAAAGGTACAGTGGATATTGTGAAAAGTAAAGAATTACTCAAAGGGAAGGAACACCTGAGATGACAAAAAAGAGAAAAGAAAGATAAAGAAAAGAAAAAGAAATATATATGTATAAATATAGGCTAGCTTGGATAATTGAACTTCTGACTTCTTCCCTTCTATTGAAAGGAGCAGTTAATGCTTAAATTTTATTTCTCCTTTGTGTTGTTTTATTATTTTTAACCAACCTGACAGGCTTCTATCTGATAATTTGAACAACTAATTTGAAGACAACAACATGCAGTATAACAACCATTGTTGAGTGCTTATCATTTTTCTTAGTGAAGTTCTATATCATTTGTTCATTTTTATATTTTCTGTACTCTCATTTAAAAACAGCAACTACTAAAAAACTATGAGTACAACTATTGCACCAGTAAGTAACTGTTAATATAAACTCACCAAAAGAAAGCAAAGGTTTTCAGAGTGAGTAAGCAAGCTAGACCTCTTTGTAATCAACATACACAAACCCATTTACATTATTAAATATAAATACATTTTGTAGTTATATGTATACATAAATCACTTTTAAAGTTG
>NW_004524603.1:19332711-19336099 GCF_000260255.1 Octodon degus | reverse complement strand
AGAGAGAGAGAGAGAGACAGAGACAGAGACAGATAGAGACAGAGACCCAGAGACAAAGAGACAAAGAGACAGACAGAGAGAGAGACAGAGAGACCAGAGAGCTGGGATTCAGGTTGACACACTTGGAAGCAGACTCAAATCAACTTAGGGAAGCATTTAAGAACTTTTAGATTTGAAAGCAAAATTACCCAAACAGAAGCACAAGAGGAAAATTTAAAAAACAAGTGAAGCAGAGAACAGAGCAGAGCACGTGAAGCTTTACTAAAATATTACATTAGATAGGTAGATAGACAGACAGATAGATAGATAGATGATAGATAGATAATTCTTCCAAAAATAAAAGGAAGATACAAGGCAAAGGAAACATTTAAAGAAAAAAATGGCTGAGAGTTTTCTAAAGAACAAAATGGATCAGACTTCAGCTACAAGGGATTTGATGAATTCTATGAAGGATGAAAGCAAAAGAAATAAAGCACACATTCATCTAGGCACTTCGTATTACACTCATTTAAAATTTAAGGTAAAGTTAATACCTGAAAGTCAGAAAACAGAAGCTGGTGTGGCGTACGTGGATAGAATACAGAGAGGTACTGCTCACTTCTTATTAACAACTGTGCTAGCCAAAGGAAAATGCTAGACAGTATGTCTAATGTTCTGAAAGTAAAATACTGTGAACCTAAAATTTTATATTAATGCAAATACCTTTTATAAGTGAAAGAGAAATTTCAGCATTTTAAGCCAACAAAAATTCATAGCCAGCAAAATTCCACTTTAAGAGAAATTTTTTTTAATTAATCTTCCAGAAGACCTAGGTAGAAGAAAAATCTGCACAAAGATATAAATATTCCTAAAAATGGTTTCCATAAATATAGATGTGAAAGATTTTTATAAAGCAATATTTATTTGTAAGATATTTTATTGCCTAATGTGTAATAGGAATATAATTTGAGTATATAATTATGAAAAAATATCCTAGATGACAATAGCATAACATGTAGCAGGGAGGAGTCTACTATAATTTAAAAGATTCTTGTACTATATGGAAAACCATATGCTATTATTTGAAAGTTTTTGATAAAGTATTATAGAACATATTTTATCATAATTAAATGTATATATTATAAACTGTAGCTTAATTGTTAAATGCTTAAAGAGGTTTAAGGAAGGACACAGAAATAGAAATTAAGCAAAATTTGTGAATTCGAAATTAATCCAAAAGCTGTCAGCAAAAAAAGTAGAAAGCATTAATGAAAAATAACAGAAGGGGAAAACAACCCACTCGGGCCCTCCTCCTGTCCCTCTCTTGCACGGGACCTTTCTTTCTCTCAATAAATATATTCTGCTCATAAAAAAAATAAACAGGAAACAGGTGGAACACATTGAGTGTTTACCAGTATTCAAGACTGGTTCAACATGGCAAAATTATTCAGCATAATTTGTTAAATTAATGGAGAAAAATATTTAATCATCTTAATAGAGGAAACAGTTGTCAGCATTCATCAAAAGCAAAACTCGACTGGCCAATAGCTCAGCAGATTAAAGCACCTGGAAGCAGGCGCAGGGGCTGGGGTTCGATCCCTGGGACGATTGAGCCTGCCCCGCCCCCTTGGGAGCTCTGAGAGGGCTATTGAGACTAGGTGTGGTGGTGCACGCCTGTAATCCCAGCTCTTGGGAGGCTGTAAACAGGTGGATCACTATGAGACCAATCTAGTAGTGAGACCCTGAACATCCTGTAGACCCTTCCCTAAAATAAAAAAAGCAAAACTCTCAGTAACATAGAAAATAATTTGCTCAATTTGATAAATGTATATGCCAAAAATGTAAAAATCATATTAGCTAGAGACCAAATGTGGAACATGAAAATCTCTCCTCTTCACTTTTAGTACTATGCAAAAATACTAGCCAATGCAATTTGGCCAGAAAAACATGAGACAAAATACTGATTAATTTTAACTTTTAAAATAAAAATTTAGTCCATTTTGTATCTGTGTATTCAAAATGTTTAGGATAGATATATAGTTACATTCTGTTAATGAATAGAATGATTTGTTCTAATGGTGTTTGTAAATATGATATCAAGTCCGCATCTTGTACAGCAATTAACCACTAAGAAGAATGTATGCAGTGTGTTGGTTATTGAAACTGTCCTAGCGATTTGATTTGAAACTGTCTCATTGCTATTTGTTTATCAATAAAATTATGAAAAATAAAATAAAATAAAATAAAAACTTAAATTCAGCTATTATATGCTAAAGGACATTGTATCATACAAATTTAAATAATTTACATTAAAGAGCACTACATTAATAATTAAGTTTAGTAAAGACATAGGGAACAAGGATTATGTTCCAAGTCATCTTTTATTTCTTTGAACTATAATTAGAAATTGAACTAGAAATAAAAAGAGAAAAAACATTTTCAAACCATCAAAAAACATGAAACACTTACGACTTGCATGACCTATTTGCCAAAAGCTAAGTGTACTGATTGAAAGATCTTAAAAAGACCTAAGCAGCGAGTAAAAGAAATGACAAAGGACAATATCCAAAAGGATGCATATTTTCATTGGGAAATCTGAAAAATGAAACTAAGTTTAGTGATGGAAAGTGTCTCAACTGTAGCTCAGGAACAGAGACGAAGATTGGGGCAGATGCCCAACAGACATGAGTCATGAAAATGTTATCTTAATTATGATGCTCTCTCATGAGTGTGTAAAGATTGAAAATAAAATAAATTTTATTTTAAAAATATACAAGACAGTTCCTTATGCTTCGTGCCTCAATGGTATAATAAAAAATGAAAATGTATCGCTATACACGTCAATTTCTTTTAAAAAAAACTTTATTGATCATTTCTTAACCAGGATGGCTTATTACTGTTATATTTGTTAATAGATTTTAAAATGTAAACTCAGGAAAACAAGCGTCTAGCCTAAGCTTCCAAATTCACACACACAATTTTGATTCTTTCTACGCACAGTGTGAAAATCAGATCACTGCAAATCAAAAGTAATTAAATGAAGAGAAAAAGACAATTTAAAAGCCTGATTAGAGGAATGGTCATCAATATCCGGGACATCATTTTGCTGATGTATAGATACTATAAGAAGATTATCCTTCATCTAACTTCAAATTATAAATTAAAGTTGCCAGGAATCTTTGCTCGGTTATGATTGTTGTAGAACTGGAACAAAGCAACTTACTATCTCCTCTTTGATTTTAATTATTTGGCAGCATGAGTCTCTGTTTAGTGATGGTGCTTCATCGCAGCCACCCATCAGCACTGACTGTGAAATGTAAAAGTAGAAAATTCAGAGATGGAATCACAGAGAGTCCAAGTCAGTAGCATCTGCATTCTTCTGAGGTTTCTAGATTAAAAAAAAGGAAAA
>NW_004524603.1:19326558-19331576 GCF_000260255.1 Octodon degus | reverse complement strand
ATCAGAATAAGAGAGAACAGTGTTTTATTCAAAAGTTTTTATTACTTATTTTTACTTTATTTAGTACAGAGTCTATAGGGTTCACTACACAGATCAGACTCCTAGTGATCCTCTTGTTTTCAGCCTCCCAAGCGCTGGTATTACAGATGCGTGCCACCATGCCCAGTCTCAGCGTGCCCCATGGGTAGGGCCAGCATGGCATGATGGGGATCAAACCCCAGTCGCTGTGTTCTGCCTAAGCAGGTGTTTTAATCTGCTGAGTTCTCTGCCAGCCCTTTCTTAGAGGTTTAGTATACTGCCTTTCTTCATTCCCTTACTATATTCAAACAGCTTCAGACTTCTCAAAAAACCTAAACAGTCATGACATTTAGTTCAATTTTAATATCTAAATATGGTTGCCATATGTAGTAAACAAAAATGCAGGGATGCACAGCTAAATTTTAAGTTTAGTCAAAAAAATAAAGGCATTTTTTAAGAATATTTGTAGCCCCATGAAATACTTGAGATGGCAATACTTAGTGATGGAGAGTGGATCAATTGTTGCTTAGGAACAGAGATGAAGATTGGGGCAGATTACCACTGGATATGAGTCATGAAAATGTTATCTTAATTGTGATGAAAATGTTATCTTAATTTTCCCAGCCCCAAAGTCCCTCTCCTCTGCAATCTCAACACCAATTTGGAGATAGCAGCTTTGGGAAGATAATTAAATTGCTGGAAAGCAAGTACCATAAACTAACTAGCCAAGGGAGTTTCCTCTCTTTGTTCCAATCATCAAAGGGGAGACACTAAAGAGAGCAACTTGAGACTCATGTTTCTCTTTGGTTTCCACCCATACCTGAACCCTGAGCATCAGCCTCCTCTGGCATTACCAGAGCCATTCTGCCCACCAGAAGGACAATGAGGCCCTCATGGATGACAGTTACTCAAAGTTATCATACTACTTGATGCAGTCTATTTAAAATTTATTAGCAGCTTGGGCTTTCCCTCCCCTATAATTTAGAAGGCAGAACAGAGAGGCACTTTGCCCTTCAATCAATGCAGTTATGAGCTCCCTGAGCTGTTGTCCGTCACACTTCCAGATCACAGAAAGTAACTCCTTTCAAAGTTTGCCAGAGATCTGTACCCCTAGAAGAGTAAAAGAAAGTTAACACAGCTTGTGCTTCCTTATGGACCATTAAGTGGAAAAGTGATTATAATGGAAGGGATAGAGGAGAACAGCTAATTGCCAAGCAGAAGATATGGATCTGGTTGCCTTCTCTTAATCTTGCTACCCACTACTGACATAGCCTTAGATAGGTTGCTCGCTATCTTTGAAGCACAGTATCCTCTTCTGTGAAACACTGAGGCTTGACTAGATAATTGTATAGGTCCTTTTGAAGCTAGAGGTCTGTGACATTTTATATTAGCTTTTTGTTTCCCTGGGGATTCTTGTGTTTTGTTCAATTCTTCCAGCGTTGTTACTGCTTGAGCAGTAGTCATAAATCACAAGGCTCACTGGCTCTCTAACAACTCTTAAGAAATCTTTATGAAACAAACCAACCTAAGAAATAGCATGGGCTGCTTCCTTAAAGCGCCTCTGGGAAGAAAGGTAAGGCCATATAAGTCTTAAAATACAAAAACAAAAAGAAGAGCACAGAAGTATAAGGAAAAAAAGAGAAATTTATGCTAGCGAAATATGCAGATATGAGACAAAAACGATGGATAGGAGAAAAATATAGAGAAGTGCTACTCTAGGGAAGTACTCAAGTAAGATACGACTGTTTCCAGGGGTGTCAAACACAGGACACTGGAAGAGTGTGGAAAAGATCAAAGGAAAGAACAAGTCGGTTAGCAAAAATGGAACAAGATTTGTTCTTCTGGCAAAGACAGGATATAAACTAGGCCTAGGTACTCTTGAGTAATAAAGAAAGGACGGACAGCCCCACAGGCAAGCACCAATTTCTATCTGTGGATTGTTGGATGATAGGACAGGAAAAGTCAGAAAGGTAAGATGATGTGTGGGGTGGAGCAAGTGGGTATTGGCTCTGACGATGCCATGGAAGACATCATTTAGGTGGGAGTGGTGATGCTGAGAAAATTATGAAGAAGAGCAGTGATATGTGTCTGCATTTCCTGGGAAGGGGGAGAAGTAGCAATCTACTCGGGAACGTTGACAGAGTTGGAGACAGCACTATATGTTGAACCCTTGAAAGACAGAACTTTCCCTGAGATATTTTTATATTTTCCATTGACAGAACCTAAAGAATATTCAGGTTGGCAGACACTTGGGTTCTATCTCATGTCTGATTTTTCGTATCCATTGGACGGCTGATGGTAGCTGCTCCCTCCAGCTTTCTAGACAAGTAGAATTACTTTGTGGAGCAGAGGCAGTTGTATTATAGGTATCTGTGTCCTCTTGAGAAGGATGCAAGAATCCCATAGTCATGAAAAGGTTGCAGCTTATGTTTCTCTTCTCTCTTTCCATCCAGAAAGAATATTTGTTTCATATACATTTTGAATTCTCTTGTATGTAAAGAATGGATCATATACTCATGCCATCGAAGGGAGATTAAATAGATGAGACATGCCTCTCTGGTGTTAGGCAGTTGATACCGAGTGTTAAAATACTGTTAGAGAACATACGCACCCAAAGCCTGAGGATACAAAATAGAAGATTCAGAGAGTGCCGGGTTATGGAGGGGAGAGTGAGATATGTGGTAGAAAGAAGGAAGGTTCTTGTTTACTAAACATCACTGTCTCCCAGGCCAGAAAACTCTCTGAGTCTTTCAGAGATGTCCTGGTTTCATAACTCATCATGTGTTTAGACGTGATGTCCCCTTAGTAGACTCTGCCCACTTTGTAGAGACAGTGCCAGGTTGGAGAAACACTGCCTCAGTGCCGCAGCCAGTCTTCTCGACTCCATAATGCAAGTGTGGCTGTGCTTGATTATCACTTTTAACTATCCCATTTAGCTTTCAAAAGTTGACAGCTGGACAATCTGACATAGAAAGCCAAGCTGTCAACGCTGAATTCTTCCTCCCTGCAAGTTCCGTATTGAAAACTTTTCAAGGAAACAAAGCTGAAAAGCACATCTCAGCCTAGAGCTTTCATTCCAGTTTGCAAAAAAGAGAAGGATGTTGATCAAAGATAATTAGTAGCAAAAAGTACAAAAGTGAAGAAAGTGAATAGAAAGGATGTTAAAATGGGAAAGGAAAGTATGCCAGGAAAGAGTCATGTCTTAGAGCTGGAAAGATCAGTAAAGAAAGTTCATTTGGGTCTACAAGCAAACACATAATAACATATTGTCATTTTTATCCATCAAATGAATAAAAACTGGAGACAACAGGTTGGGGAGGATAAGAAAAACATGTTTTTCCTTCTTTGATGAATTTTTGAAGGAAACTTTTAGATTTATATGTATAATTTAAGTGCACATATATTTGTCACTTTTTTTTTTTGGCATTATTAGAGATCAAACTGGGGACCTTGCCCTTGCCAGGCAGGTGTCTATGCAACTAAGCTATATCTCTAGCCTTGTCACATTTTTTTTGGTAAATTTCTTGCATACATAAGATATCTGTTCTAAATAAGGTAAGAAAATTCACCATTTCAATCTTGTCTTAGCAAAATATGGAAACTAATGTAAAGCATCTATTCTTCTTTACCTACTGTGTTACTATGGAATCCTACACAAATGTTTAAAAGAGTGAAAGCCTGGGTAGGTGCACTCTGGTCACTGGGAAAGGGTTCATGTATACAAATCACTGGAAACAGGGTGCATGAGAAATATTCAAGTATTAATTCAGACTAATGTTTATTTAATTTAGGTTAATATATAGGCTATGAAACGGGTGTGTACGTATGTGTGTGAGCATGCACGTGTGTGTGTGTGTGTGTGTGTGTGTGTGTGTGTACAAGGATGCACCTTGGCAAAGGAGGACAGAAGACAGCAAAAGAAAATTAATGTGAAGAACAGACCAGAAATTTTTCTGGGTAGAGTGTTCTGCATGCATGCTATTAGATGCAATGGAAATTAAGTCTGAACATTAACAAGTGCCTAGAAATCAGAAATTGGTACTTTTGGCAAAGGGCTTGAGGGAGTTAGTGACTTTCCATTGCATCTTCAGTCTTCTCTGTGAAGTTTGGACATATAGAGGCAAGTAGGAAATTTAATTTTAAATTTTTGTAAGTTAAAAATTAATAGGAAATTTTATATTATGTCACACAACTCCATGTGATTAATATTCACATTAAGTACCTCGAGATTGTAAAATTGAGGCAGAGATTCAGAAGAAGATCAAAGGAATTCCCAGCTGACTTGATCATGAAGGATTGTTGAAGGGGATGGCATTTAAGTGGGATGTCAAGGGATTTTGTATTAGGATTCATGGATCCTGGCTGCTATCTTCATCTTTGTGACTGACTCACTAGAGGAGGGTACAGAGGAGATAGGCACATTAGATGCTCAGCCTGCCAGTTTGGACTATGGAGTGTTCAACTACTGATGTCACTGAGCCTAATTAATTATTGTTGTCCCAGTCTAACAAAGTGCTTTGGACAGATATTGCTTAACATCCTTTCAGTTCGTGAATTAAGAGTTATTTGAGGAGGCATGAATGTGGCAAAGAAGAAGACAAAATAAGAAGAGTATTCTTAGTTCCTCAGTGAGTGGTAAACAATTTCAACCCACAGAAAAAGTTGTTAGAAGGTATAAGATGAATGTCTATTCAAACATTTTTTCCCTTGTAAAGCTCATGTTTATCTTCATTTTGCATCAGGTTTAAGCCAATTTGTACATAGCTATCTCATCCTGCAAAAGTTACATATAATACATTTACAGTGGTAAAAATTAATAGAAAAGAAAGTTTAAAAGTTTTAAGATTTCTTGAAAGCATGCAGTAGAATATGGTCATATGTTCAATCTTGCATACCTACATCTGTTAATCTGAGCAACAGATTTGACAATAAAAATAGACAACATATCAATCATTGTTCATCAGCTATTTTTGTTTTGAAAATCTGTAACATATATTGTT
>NW_004524603.1:19320130-19325623 GCF_000260255.1 Octodon degus | reverse complement strand
TACATTTATCTTGCACAACTCTTCTGATGTACAAAGCCCTTCTGGACACTTCCATCCCCTAGCATGTGTATGGTCCTTGGAGTTACACACTTTAATTCAGAGTGTCTGTGTTCATTTTCCCAGAGCCCTTGGCTGGTTATTGGCGGGGATCATACGGCCCAGACTTTCTCACTGTACATACTCTGACAACATCTTGCCCCAAGATATAATGACTCACAAGGAATACTCCCTTATGTAGCCTCTCATAACACAGCAGAATAAATGTAAATGATTTCCAGAAAAAGGATGGTGCCATTATGACTGCATAATAAGTTCACAACCTGCAGCGAGTCAGGGATACAGCTGTTTTGTGTGTTAATGTCTGCAGATTTATACTGTCATTCGGAGGATGTCTCACTCCATCATGCCCAGCAGGGACACTGCGAAAGTTGGGATTGCTGTTTCAGGCTGTAACAGGTGGGACAGTGCCACTCTTCCACATCATGTTTCGTTTCTCCAGAATGCAATCATAGTCTTTCTCACTCTTAAGTCAAGAACAACTGCATCTTCCTTCACAGAATAGATTCTAGGAAACTGAAGTGAAGGCTTTCTCCACTGTAACCCTCTCTAAAACAACCCAGAAACCTTGCCTCATTAGGGAAGTACTATTTGCACATCTTGAAAATAGCAATAGTTTGTGAGATAGTTGAAATTTCCCTGGAGATTTCTACATATCCGTTGAACACATAATGAGGAAAAGTTGCTTTTTGTGGTGTGGTGTGTTGTTTTTGTGTTGCCTGGGGTGAACACTGAGCTTCCCATTGCCTAGGTGAAGAAATAGTTACTGTATAACTTATACTGCATTTCAAGTCTGTGTCTGCAAAGTGGTGAAGCTGAGTGGGATAGTTTGCAATACATCTATGGTCTTTGCCATTTGCATCAGTTTGGTTTTACTGAGAAGCAGATGTTCACAAAGTTTTAGATAGGTGTGCAAGAGGTGCACACTCAGGGGAGGACAAGAGCAGGAAAGGAGAAGCTAAACAGGTATGAATGAAGAATGGGTAAAAAGAATCTTGGTAGGGCCGATGAGATAGCTCAGTGGACTAAAGCACCTGCTTAGGCAGAGCGCAGCAACTGGAGTTTGTTCCAGGACATGCTGAAACAACAATTGAGACTGGGGATGGTGGTGCACTCCTGTAATCCCCGCACTGGGGAGGCTGAAAAGAGGAGGATCATTATGAGTCTGATCTACATAGTGAGACCATGTACCTGTCCTAAATTCATTAAAAATTAAGTTAAATTTTAAAAAAAGAATCTTGATGGTTTCCAAAAGAGGTTCTGCTAGGCTAATGCTGACATGATAGAATGCCATTAGCTGGAGCAGTCCCCCAGTTTGCCATCACGGATCTACTGTGTCGTCTGTCTCATTTACTGAGGAAGTTAGTGGAAATGTGGGCTCCACGGAGCTGGAAGGAGGGCAGCTCTAGGCTCCATCCCATTGACTACACCCAGAAGGTCTTCTCAGACACGCCCTACGTGTCTGCTACAACTTCGGTATTATTCATGTCCTTAAAAAAGGTTGCTTTGTAATATTTGGTGTCTTACTATCATTAGATTTTTCTTTTTTCTTTTTGCTTTTCCTCAATATTTTATTTAAGATTATTCTCATCGCAGGTGACCAAAATATTACATTTAATGTGCTTTTTCTAAAAACAACTTAGATAAAATTCTGTATACCTTTGTGGAATTTACTTCTTATTTTGTCCGTTTATGTCAGGAGGAATAAAGACAAATCTCTATACAGATATAAAATACATCTTTAGCATATTAGCTGTATTGTGCACATCGCCTTATAAAATCCAGATTTTATGTCAGGCAGTTATATTGGCAAGTCATCTGTATTGACATCTCCATGGTAACATGCTAATCAGCGATTCACACCTGAAAGGCTCGTCAGACCGGTGGGGTAATCATTACTCTCTCCTGCAGTGTTTGCAAAGAGCTCCCCAGATGAATTTACAAGGAAGTAAGTTTCTTTTTATTTAATTTTCTACCTGCTCCAACACTACAGGGGAACTTCTGAACCTCACTCAAAGAGATGTCTGGTCTCTTAAACTAAGAAATCCAATTTAAATAGTGCAAGCCAGGCAGTGTGTGTTTGAGTGTGTGTGTGTGTGTGTGTGTGTGTGTGTGTGTGTGTGTGTGTGTGTGTAAAATCTATACTAATATAAATTTAATACTTTGTTATTATTAGCTGTATCTATTCTTAATAATAGAAAATTAACATGACATTAAGGTACATCACTTGAAATCACATGTTCTGGCATATTTTGATGACAAGGGGTTCTGGGTGAACCATCGTTACAATTCCAATCTTCAGGTTTTTTCATCAAGAAAATGAATACTTGCTCACTTGACTTCATCATGTAGTTTCTAGCAAAGTCAAATAAGTTGTGAGATTGCATTGGAGTAACTGTGAATAGTGAGAAAACTGTAGCAACTAGAAATTATAACATGCAAGAAAATTATTCCTAGAGATTGTGCCTGCTGTGATAGTTTTCTTTCATCAGGGAGATGAGAAAACTGAGATATATATATCTTCATTTCTGGGAAAAGAGATGAATGCCCTTTTATTCCTGTATTTGTTCAACAAGTACATTTCAGGTATCATTCAAGACCTTGGGAATGAAATATGACTAAGGGCTCAGATAGGTGAAGTCTCAAGAAATCTTTTGCGCTGTGTAAGTCTTGGAGTGTCTCTTTGCTTGTGTGCGTAGGAAATGGATTCTGAGATAGAAATTTGCCCACAGAAAAGTGTTTTAAGCATCAACACATGGAAGATAAGCAGGGAGGAAAGAAGGGAAGAAGGGAGGAAGGGAAAGAATTTTGGGCAGAAGGAAAGGTAAAACTGAGACTTATTTCTAACAAAGGCCATAGTACACTTCAGAGGCTCCTCTGGAGCTGGATGACCTTCCTGCCAACCTAGTATTTTATGTGGTCTCCAGCTTCCTCCTGTCAAGGGCAATGTCCAGTGCAGAAGATTTATAGGATGTGCTCTGTCTTGGAGGAACCAACATTCCCACTGCTCAGAGAATGAATATTCAGGTCTTGGAGGGTTTTCTGAAAGTGGTTACAGATTCCAATTTGAAGTAAGAGAAAGTAGCTGTATGTCTTGCTAACTATTTTGTATATAGATAAATAAATAAATATATATATATATTTTTTTCACTACAAAATGGTCCTCCATCTATATCCTCCTTCTTTGTTTACTTTTGTCAGAGATGGATATTCCATTGCCATTTAAACATTGTAGGTACATGGTCCAGTAGTCCATAACAGTAGTGAGTTATCTGTAAGACTGACAATGTCAGAAGTTGTTGACTTAAGTCTTTTACAGCTCACCATGTTAATATGGCTTTACTCTTTATACCTCATTTTTATACTTTTCTGTTGGATGGTTAAGACCAAGATAAAGCAAGATCTACATAATAAGATATATAACTTTTAGTTCAATGAGAAGAAAGTTTTGAACTAATAGTTTTTAAACAAGATATTATGTTTGTATCTTGTACTGTGAATAACTATTATGAAGACAACAATATACAAGGTATTAATTATTGTAACTATCCTACTAACCTGTCTTGAAACTGTCTCATTGATATTTATTTTTCAATAAAATTAACATAAAATAAATCTAAAAAGAATCCAAGTTGACAAATCAGTACTTGCCATGTCATATGCATGTGGTGGAGAATAACAAGGCAAAGCAGGGACAGAGGGGGCTTTTATGCAGTAAGGATAGCAAAGCACATTGGGAGGACAACTGGAAAAAATGAAGGCATGAAGCCTGCAGAAGAAGAAACTAAGTGAATCTCAAACACTCTGAGACAGGACGTGATGGGTGTGGTATGCATTTTAAGAACAAGTGGGAGACTGAAGGGGCTAAATGAGATAGATAGAGAGCAGATTTGCAAGGAATGCAGTGAGAGGGTTGGCATGGAGCTGCATCGTATAGAGCTCAACTCACACATTGTTAACTTACTCCCTGCTGTGCGAGGCCCGGAGAGGAATGTCTAAAGGCTGGCATTTTGGGACTTTACATTCTAGTGGAAGTGGGCATTGAGGACATGGCAGTTGAATGTAAACACAAATAGAATGTTTCTTTTCAGTAGTGGCCAGCAATAAAGAGGACATGTCATTTTTTTCTTTTTTCTTTCTTTGTATTTTAATAAGGGTCTACAGGGTCTCACTACATACATTGGACTCATAGTGATCCACCTGTGTTCAGCCTCCCAAGCACTGGGATTACAGGCGTGCACCTCTATGCCCAGTCTCAATCACCATCTCAGCATGTCCCAGGGGTGGGGCTGGTACAGCATGCCGGGAATCAAACCATGGCCCCTGCATCTGCCTAATCATGCACTTTAATCCCCTGAGGTCTTTGGCTGGCCCTAAGAGGACATTTCTGAAAGGATAATATGATAGAAAGTTCATGAATTTAGAGGTGTCAAAGTAGTACCTGGGGAAAGGTGATGATAAAACTGGAATAAACAACTAAACATCACATCAGATCCTACATGCACACCGCTGAACAGAAAGGAGTCTGTATACATCTATGTGCATTCATATCCCTCTTACTTGAGTTAATAGAAGGTGGGTGTCTCAGTCATTTTTCTCATGGCTGAGACAAAAATACTCAACACTCAAAGTTAAAGCAGGGGGAAAGACTATTGCAGCTCACAGTTTGTAGAGGTTTCAGTTCATACTCTGTTCAGTCCAAGGCTGGGTGGCACAGGGAGGGGAATCAGAGAAGAGAAACAGTCCTTGGCAGGGCGGGCAATAGGCAGCAAGTAGTGACACTTTATATTCTATCCTGTATATTCCCTTTATATTCCATTCAGGCTACAAACCTATTGACTGGTGCCACCCATCCTTAGGGTGAGGCCTTTCTTATCCACACTGAGAACGTTGCTAAATCAGTTTTGTTGTCACACACCCTCATCCAGCATCTCTCAGCCGGGATCCAGCTACCTCCCAAAAGCCCTACCTGTGACAACACGGAGCTCTAAGGAACACCTAGATCGGCACCATACCAGTAGCCCTTGGAAAAATTTGGACTTTAATTGTGACACACACATTAGCTGCACACAAGACACTATTTGACTGACCCTTGAAGAGAACTGGACTGCCAAATCCTCGGGTTCATTTTTTTCAGGGATAAAACCAGAATCTCAAACTATCCCAGCTCATCTGTGAAGTCAGTGGATATCTAGAGAATGAAATAGATGCAGTGGGCCTAACTGAGCCACCATTTGTCAATTTTTCATTAGTTTACCTAATTAGGACTTGGTGAATGGGACTAAGGCAATCTCCTATGTGAGTCAATTAACTTCACAGAGCTCCGCAGTCACTGAGGAAATTTACAATCCCAACTCACATTCCAATCCAGTTCACCTCAAAAAAGGATTTTTCATGGCATGGTCTATACAAAGCACAGCACTACACAATAAGTAA
>NW_004524603.1:19319253-19319799 GCF_000260255.1 Octodon degus | reverse complement strand
AATTCTTAACACTCAGCACCCTAGAATGCCATCTCTTTGAGGTAAGATAGATCTCTACTAATTTCAAGTAAATTCATTCAGGTCGACCCTAATCCAATGTGAGTAACATCTGCATAAAAAGAGTGAATTTGAAGACAGACATCCATTCAGGATAAATAGCCTATGAACACCAGGATAGCTATCTACAACTCAAAGAGAAAAGCCAGAGTATAACTTTCTTTTGGAGTCCTTAGCGTAATTACTTCTCTGAACACCTTAATTTCTGAGTTCTGGCCTCCAGAAATGTGAAACAATGTATGTTGCAGTGTTTTGAGCACAAAGTTTGTGGTATTTTGTCACACAGCCCCAGAAAACAAAGACACTGAGTTTAAATGTTTCCAAGGAATGCCTTAAGGTAGAAGAGACTATTTAGTGAATACAAAGGTTAATCCAGACTCATATATTTATCTAACTCATTCAGAAATAAGAAGTTTGGAAAAGACTCGCTTTCAAAATAACTAAAGATCACTCCTCCAAGCACTGTTCTTTATCAATGAAGAAATTAGC
>NW_004524603.1:19312304-19319053 GCF_000260255.1 Octodon degus | reverse complement strand
CAGGTTTCTATTTGTGTGTGTGTGTGTGTGTGTGTGTGTGTGTCCGTTTCCAACAACTTCTCAGTTCTTATCACTGGGCCCTGGTAATTGTCTAGGTGTTTGGGAATCAGATAACAGATTCTGGAAAAGTTTCATACAAAATAAGAAAAACAAGTAGATCTGTGTGAATGTCTGAGGAATTCCCCTAGAAGGCATATTTTATGATCTTTTTTAAACATCTATTTTTAAAGCTCAAGAGATGGCTGCTTGTTTGCTTTTCTGAGTTTATAGCTATGTTCCAACTATTGCATTTTGCTGGAAGCCTGGCTCCTGCCTAAATATGCTATTGCTTTCTTCTAGTCCTAAAACATGGGGTCAGCTTGTGTCCTGTCCCTGCAGGTATCTTCATCACCTTGTGTGTGTCTGTGTACACTGCAGATGTGGTGTATTTATTGGATAAACTCTAGTTTGTGGGCACCCAACTTTTACATTCCTTGTAGGGAAGAGCAGTCAACAATGTTGAAGATCAGAACTGTCCTGTGTTCTCTAATTCAGATAATCCGAAAGATGAATTGACATAGTAAATTCTCTCATGGAGAATTTGTATCTTGAAGTGTAAAAATCCACACCCATATCTCTGGATTATGGCTGGGGTAGAACACAAATTTCCTGCCATTTGTTTGGGTCCAGATTTATCCTCAGGACCCACCTGCTGCCACTCTATCGCTCCTTCAGTTGCTGATGCTCCATCAGTCTCCCTGGCTTCCTGTCTTTTGCTCCTCCTTTCTGTGTTCTCTCTAGACAGCCTCAGCCTTGCCCACGGCTTAAATTACCACCTAGGGGCAAATGACTCACAAAGTTATATATTTGCTGAGACCTTTATTTTGAGACCCAGATCTGTATTTTCAGCTGTCTACTTATCAGTTCTCCTTGTTTGTCTCCACCTTTCTACAGATCCAGTGTAATACATCCAACATGATCAGTCCTAGGAGGCTATCCTCTTCCAGTGTGTCCCATTAGGTGAATGACCTCATCACTCTGTCTTCCAATAACTGTATGTCATCTTCTCCAAATTTCGTAAAACCTACCTCATCAGCTACCTTTGGGTTCATTCTCCTACTCAGAACATTACATCCACAGTCAGAGTTGGCCATCATCTGTCCATTGGATTTAGGCAGTGGTCATGTTGACCTAGTTATATTTGCTCCTGATTTCTCCAAATACTTTCTTCCAGTTGTGGCCAGAACACACTTTTCAAACAGGTGTGATTATTGTCCAGTCTTCCTACTCCCACTTAAATCTTCCAAAGTATTCCAAATATTTTCTTGAAAAAGACAAGATTGTCCTGAACAATAGGACAACTGTGCCATTCATGGCCTACCTCCTTCGTGCCTGCCTGATTCATCTCTTTTGTAAATGACTGAGTGAGTCTTTTTCCTTTCTGGATGAGGTACTTTTGTTTTATTTTAGATTTTCTACTACCCATGTTCTGTCTAACTACAGAATATTTGATTTGCCATTTCCTTTCACTAGCAAATGCTTGTTTCAATTTTTTACCTGATTAATTATTGTGCATCTTTATGCTGTGCTCCTTCAGGTAAGATTTCCTGACTTCTCTGGAGTATTTGGGTCCTTTTACTGCATACCCTGAAAGAAATATGCCCTTTATTCCATCACAATTAACATAGTTATAATACATTTAATATTGTATTCTCCTGTATATTGCAGTTATTTTCTAATGGAACTCAAAGTCAGGACATTGTCAGGCAGGCATTTACCTGCTGACCTATCTCCCCAGCCCCAGAAGATTCTATCTTTTTCAATATTTTATCTTAATTATATTTCCTGGATTAGAAATATTGCAATGTATTAATAGATATTTATTAAATAAATGAAATCTGATGAGATAGCAATGAATCAGAGGCTCTAAGCATTATCCTCAAAGTTACAAAGAAAAAGATCAGTTAGGCTATAAAAATAATGGTTCAAAACTGACTGCATTTGAGTATAATAATAATAATAATAATTTCTCACCAATTATTATTGGTGAGACAAAAGATAGAGCCTTAGTTGTCTGGCTGTAAATGTAGGGTTGGATTTATAAGAATTTCAGATACTAATTCCAGCATCTTCCATGTTTTTCAGAAGGAATATTAGCATGAGAAGAAATGGAATTTTATTTGGAAAGAAATAGATAAGATTTAAAACACAATATTGCTGCTGCTCAGATCTATGATCCATGCTCAGATCGGTTTCAGAGTTTGTGAACCTGTTTTGGGGCCTGTCTTGAATTCTTCAAACCCTCTTGCTTGTCTTCCACAACATTCCTCCTTCAGAGCATAGCGTATCTTACTTATTAACACCATTCGGTGTCTAATGCAACTTGAGTTTGTGATTGCTATGACTTCCCAGACTGCTTGAGTCAATCATAGTAGAACAACTTGTAAAGTCATCTGTGGCATGAGGTAACAAACTTTTATTCCCCCTCCTACTATGTATCCATGCTAGTCACTCATGTCTCTAGACTGTGGAGCTCGCAGTGTCCTATTATTGCCATTGCTGCCCTGCAAGAGAACCAAAGTGCAGGTGGATCTCATATTGATAAGTTCACGTTCAAAAGTAAGACTTATCAATGCCACTCACGTTGCACAGGAACTTGTCACTGTCCCAATCCACCACAACTGTAAACCTACGATGGAATAGGAAGAAGGAGGAATTAGAAATATTTGGCATACTTTCTAATATCTATTCAGAATAGCATTTTTACTTCTGCATTTTATAGTATTATGATTGTTTCATCTTATAACACATTACTCACTTTGTTGTTATTTACTGCCTTCTCTTTGAAGAGGCTGCTCAAGTAAAGAAGATTTTATCTTCGTAAGTCTCTGTCTCTAGCAAGGAGGCCACACACGGCATATGATCGGCGATAACTAAATGATGTTGACTCGGTGAACAACTGCACAATGCATGGTAGCTTATTTGGTCCATGTCATCTCATAGAGGGCTCAGTTTACCTTTAGGTGCAAAGCTTTGCCCTACTTCAAAGATGAATAATCAGAAAGCACTATGCAAATTAAGGCAGAGACTGAGACTAGCAGACAGAAGACCTACAAACAGGAAATTCAGATGTGGGAAGTTCACTGATATTTCGTGCAGAACGCAGCATAGGGTCAAAGATAAACTTCAACTGGCTTTGACAAAGCTCAGATAAACGGGCTTGATGGTGAGCCCAGAGCCTTTCAGAGGCTACTTTATATTTTCTTATCAGGTTCTGATCAGTACAGTCAGTCCCCAATTCTGAGAGATCTTGGCATAGGGAGACACCACAGAATACACAGAATAATAAACAACCTGGTCCTGGTCTTATCCTCATGATCTTACTGGAACCAACGTGTTGTCCTCTCTCCAAGGTACTGATTTAAAACTACAAAATAGGTTGAACTGTCCTTAGTGCTGAATATTTAGTAGCAAAAAACCTCAAAACTTCATAACGCTTTTGCTGCACTGGGATATGTATTACACTCACTGTACTTCACTGAAACTTTGGTCTTCTATATCTGGAACAATTATATTACCACTAACATAAAACATCCATCTGGAAATTTGGATAAATAAAATTATTGTTAAGTATGTGATCCATAAATCCTTTCAGTGACACAAGTAGAAACTTACTTTACTTCCTATGGTAGCAGCAACTAGAAACTTTACTTCCTATGGTAGCAGCAACAAATTGCCACAAACTTGGCTCAACGTGATGGAAAATTATTGCCTTACAGTTCCCTCTCTATAGCTTTGACATAAATCCACTGGCTAAAACCAATGGCTGGTGGGCTGTTTTCTGTCTGGAGAGATAATCTGCTTTTTTGAATTACTCAAATTCTAGAGTTTGCTTGCATTTTGAGCCTCATAACCCCCTACATCTACTAAGCTATGAGTGAGCCATATCACATCATATCAGCCTGGGGCCCCACTGTTAAGGTTGCTGTGATTACACTCAGCCCAGGTGAACAAAACAAGATAAAGTCTCTACCTTAAGCTGACTGCATTGCAGTGCTTATTCTATTTGACATCTAAATTTCATTTCCTCCTTGTATGGTAACATAGTTGCATGTTTCACGGATTATCACATGCATATCACTGGAGGGACTCCTTCGATCAAAAATGCTAAAAATATTGCACATTGTAAAACTATAATAAAATTGATTAAAGGAACATGACGAATAACTAGTTTCTCACTCTACTTGCAAATGTACATGAATATATACATATAAGACATTTATTTGTATAAGTGAGGCTCTTATTGTATATATGTGTATATAATTCACACATTATATGTGCACATAATTGTGAAATATTGAAATATTTCAACTACCTAGAATCCTTTAGGAAGTTAGGATGGACCCGTTGTCCTTTTACAGGCAAAGAAAATAAAGTCTTGGTGAATTTTTGTAAGCCTTGATGAATTAAATGACTTACCTAAGACTGTACAATACAGAAGAACTGAAATTTGGATCCAGAGTATTCTGCACTTGATATCCCCGGTGTAGTCTAATTAGAAGGACAGGTTATTTTGTAATGAAATTATAACAAACTTATGAAGTGATTAGTTTTTTTTTAATTTATAAATATGAAAGTCATGATTTCACATGACTAAGGTAAGCTGAAAGATTAGCATAAGTTCTCTGATGCTGGCCAAGTGAGCATTCTCGTGAAGATGTGCCACGAGGAGTTCTCTGATTCTCTAAGTGACCTACTTAAGAGAAACTGATGTGCCCGGATGTGGCTGAGCGCATAGTCCTTGCTCACACTGTTGTCATTGGGAAACCCTGCACACAAGTACATCTTTTCATTAAGAAGTTCAAGTTCTCCATTTGAACCTCTTCCTGCTTCACAGCCGCGTGTGTATAAATAGACACATTTGCAGAGGGAGTCATTTTTAAATGAGTCAAGATTGTCACTATTGAGGAAATATGTAAACACCAGTGATGGTGAGGAAGATTTGCGAGAAGGTGAATGGATGCTTGAGATCTACCCCTAAGCCATCGTTCATTTCCAAATCTTTGTTGCTTGGAATTGTATTATGAAGTATTATCTTTGTTAGAGAACTGCTTTTATTCCTTGGGGTTAACTGAAAGCTAAACAAATACTCTGCATGTTTATACACAGTCACACAGAAATGCTTAAAATATGCTGTCTCGCTAGCACTGCTGTGCTTTGTTAAACAGGCATGGAAGATGCTATTTATATCTTTAACAAAGCATTTAGATTAATTTTTATGGCTCACCGCTATTCCTTTGAGAGAAACTGTGGCACACTGGTCTTTGGCATTAGACTCTGACCCTGGTCCTTGGCAACCAAAGTGCTACACCTCTTCATTCTCTTCCCCTCTCTTTTGCAGCACCCCCAGACTATTTTGAGGATTCTTTTTGTCTGTGCCATCGAGTGAGTAAAGAGGCTGAACTGCCACTAGGCAAAGGAAAAAGTGAGCAAAAGGAAAGAAAAAGAAGCTGTTTCAGAACCATTTTTATTGTAAAGACTTTCTTTAAGAACTGAGTAGAATGGGTTTATGAGCTGCATTTGAGGAACTGAGGACTTGCAGTTTAGTCTGAGAGACAGGGCGTACCTTCCTCCAGTTTAAGGAGCACAAAACAGCAATGGTTCATTGTGTTTTGCCTGACAGCCCCCTGTTCAGTTTCTTACAGTCCTAGGGGTATACTTTGGGCTTGGCATAGGGGACAGGTTCTTTTTTGAACTTGTTAGGTTATGGGTATCAGGACATCAAATTTCACTTTGTGGAAGCCTTTTCCATAATTACTCTCCACAGCTTCTCTCTCTCTCTCTGTCTCTGTCTCTGTCTCTCTCTGTCTCTCTCTCTGTCTCTCTCTCTGTCTCTCTCTGTCTCTGTCTCTCTCTCTGTCTCTCTCTCTCTCTCTCTCTCTCTCTCTCCTTCTTTCTTTGTCTTTTGGGAGGCAGGGTTCACAGATTGAACCCTGGAGTGGTTTACCACTGAATACATCTCCAGACCTTTTATCAGTTTTTGAGACATGGTCTACCTAAATTGCCCAGTCAAGACTTGAATTTAAATCACCTTACCTCAGGTTCCCTAAGTGCTAGGAGTGGTGGTGAACACCTGTAATCCCAGCATTTGGGTGGCTGAGGCAGGAGGATTACTGAGAGTTCAAGGCCAGCCTGGCTACAAGGCACAAGACCCTGTCTTTAAAAATAAAAGCTAGTTGTTTCTATTTGGGGGAAGGGTTGACTGGAGAGGCGAGTAGAAATATCTAGTAGCATTTGCCACGTGGTGGCAGGGTTATTGTAATAGTTGGGCTCAGCAGGCTGGTGACTGAAAACATTCCAGGGCGCTCCATGCCCTCTGCTACCCCCTGCAGGCGAAAATAGGAAGGCAGGCACCAGAGTTGGAGTGGGCCTGAAGAACAGCGTCCCTCGGTGGTTTGTTTTGGCTACACAGAAGAAAGCAAACAAGCTTGGCCCTAGGTCCACCGAGTTAGGCTACAGCTGATGCAGGCAGGGAGTTGACAAGGCTAGGCAAGGAGCGAAAAGGCTCAGCTTCTCCTCTACAAGGAGAGTTGCCATCTTAGCCCTCCTTCACAAAGTGAGTTCCCAGCCTGCCTCACAAAGTGTTAGCCCGCATAGCCTCAAATTCTCCTCAAGGTACTCACACAGAAAAGTGCCATAGTGCTCCAGAGCACAGTGCTCCACTGTTAGCTACAATTACAAGTTTGCTCAAATGTATTTGTTCCTCTGAC
>NW_004524603.1:19285538-19312204 GCF_000260255.1 Octodon degus | reverse complement strand
CTCCCTCTCATCTTTCTACATGATGAAACCAGGTACAGAGTTGAGTCCTATTTTACCATCTTCACTACTGGCAATTCAACTGTGTGCTTTTCCTTTAGTTCACAAGTTAACTTCACTAGGGATAGTTCCAGATCACAAATAAGTCTCCTCTACTGAATTGTTGTAAAAATAATGTTCTACATGATATAGAAATTTATGTAATATATAAATAATACATTTATAACAATGTATACAGTAGTATCTGGCCTGAGTAATGAGCTCAATGGCAAACACCACTCACATTTCAATATCAGTTTTATATATTCCATGAGAATGAAACAATGTATACTGTGATCTTGAGAAATGTCCCATGTAATTCAAACTCTAAGCAATTAATACTATCACATTGAGGTGAAACTAAATATTCTTAAACAAAATTCACTTGGCCATCAAGTAAGAGCCCACTCTGCTTACAGCTTGGCTACAGAAATCACAGCCCACTTAAAAATGGTATTTGCTTCAAAAGACAACAAACATTGGCTATTTATTTATTTGGTACAGGATCTCACTATGCAGATTGGACTCATAGAGATCCTCCTGTGTCAGCCTCCCCAGCTTTGGGATTACAGACATGCACCATCACAACCAGTTTTGGAGCTTACACGACATGCAGTATCAGGGATCAAACTTGGATCCTTGTGCTTGCCAGGCAGGTGCTTAGACTGCCAATCTATCTCTCCAGCTCTAAACCTTGGTTCTGACAATGAATAAGGAGGACTCTGCTCTAAGGTAACACAAAATAACTAAGGTGTAAGATTTGGGGGTCAAGGTGATCTGGTGAGACTCTAAGCTATCCTTTGGGTACATAAATGCAGAGTGCCAGTTGAGTCTGAGAGAAAGATTAAGGATGAGAAGACTTAGAATGTGAACACATTCCTGAATTTAAGTGTCAAGAAGAAAAAATTCATTTCCTTCTCTAAATGCACAAATTTGTAGGGAGTTCATCTGTGTCATTTTGTGATCAGAAAATACTGATGCTTTAAGATTTCAAACTACTTCCTATTAATACAGATTCCATTGTTCATGCTTTAGAAGCCAGGGGAAAGCAACTGTTGAGATTGTGCATTTGCTGTGAAGCAAGACAGGCATCTTTGCTTTAGAAGAGAAATTCCACACAACAGTTTTAAGAGTCACACAAGGTCAGGAGCACTTTGATTTCATATTTTTCATAAGGAACTGCTGAGTCTGCAAAAGTAAAAAAAAAAAGGGAAACACAAACCAATGACTCCTTCAACTGTGGCTGAATTAATGTAATTAATATAATAACTACATAATTAACTAAGTTGATTTGAGAGAACAGGATTCATTTCCTGCCCCAAACTTTCCTTGTCTCCAGCCGCAGGTTGATCTATATTCCTCTAATACATATTGTTTTTCACTAGGAAAGAAACACACCAGTAAAAGTAGCTAGAATTTGACACAATGAAATCTGTCAGATCCCAAGTTAATCACATGCCTACTGCCAAAAAATGCATATCAAGAGTAGCAATCCTCTCAATCATAATTCATTTACAAAATGCCCTGGCAAATGGATTTGCATTTAATCTGCATCACAATTTTAGGGCAGAGTATATTTCAGTTCTCTGCAAAGGAACTGAGGTTAAGTAGTTTCTGTAAGGTCACACAGTAGTATGTGGTAAAGTTTCAGCCTCCACATGGCTTTGTCATTTGCAGAATTTTGAATTTCATCTTTCCAGAAAGCAAACAGAAGCATCCAAGCAAGTCTGCTGTGTGGACTGTACCGATCTCCCATGTTCTTCACTTCTCGTCATGTTGTGCGGGTTAGCATGCTGCTGAGATGAAGGAGCAAGAATTTCCTCTCCAACATCACTCTTGGGAAGTGAGTGACTTCTTCCCTACTTTCATGTTGAAATGTTACATCTATCCCCTTCCACTACCTATGGCTGTTGGCCAGTTCTGGGCCAACGATCCCTAGCAACCTGAAAGAACACTCCCAGGTATGAGCTAGCAAACTAAACGTGTAAGTCATGGCTCAAAATGAGTTTCCCTTTACTAACTTCATTCTGTGAACAGGAATCACGTTCCAGTTTCGAAAGGAATTATGGGAGAAAATATGGTGAATGCTTAAACTTAAAAATAATGGTTACAGGAAAAGACACATTATTCTAAATTTCCCTCAGAATACTCCCCGCACTTTGAATGCATTTTTCTTTCCTTCTTGCCTCTCCCTGAAGCACCTTAGGAAGGCTCACTTACTGAGTCATTTCTTGTACTGTCATGGCTGCCTAAATGTCTTGAATCAATCCAGAGCATTTGTCTTTCATGGCCGTTTTCCTATTGGGCAAATCAGAATGTTCATCATGCCAGATCTGGAGCATCAGGTGGAAGGGAGCAAAATGTACTATTTTCACATGCCATGCCCTTCTTTCCAAAGGATAGTGCTCTGCAGCGGTATTCACTGTATTACTGATTACACCTCAGAAAGATATGAAAGATTCCAGAACTGCTTCATAAAGAATAATGATAGAAATGTGTTCAAAGCAAGGCTGCGTACTTTAGGGGTGATTGATGGCAACATTCACTTTTTATTGTAACAATTTTCTAAATTTTATACAGTTACAACATACCTTGGTCATCTATTCTACTACTCCCCTCCTAATGCCATTATAGGAGGGGAACAACCTATGGCAGCCACAACCAACAGTTTTCTTCTCAAGAAATTACAGAAATGTCCAAGTGCCAGAGACACTGGAAGTTCAGCATATAATTTATTTCTAAGCACAGCATTTTAAAAAGAGTAGAAGGAAAGAAGGCTACAGAGACTGGAGATATATCCTTAAACACAGCACACCAGGCAGGTAGCATAGGAGTGCTCCTACCTTATCATTGACTTTCTCATTAACTAACTCTGGAAATTAAACACAGTACTCAATTACTTGGGGTCCCATAGGACACACATGAATGCTATAAACCCGAAGCTCAAGGTTTTATTAGCTAGTCATTGATAATGTCTTCAATTCTAGCAATGCCTTCCCAGTGATTGGTTTAAATATTTAATTAGTGTTTCATCACTAGAGGATTTTGGCCACAAAGATATAACCTGTCATGACTTCTAAATCCCAGATAGAGTTTAGGTCATCAACACCCGAACTCTGGAATCATCTTCCTATTGTAAATACATTAGTTTCTTTTCTCAACCTTTCCTTGATTGCATCAAACATTTAACCCAAGAGTACTAATTTTATTTAATATTTCCCCATTCAATTCAATCTTTAGCTTCTGGAACAAAGGAATCGTTCCTATTGTTTTAGTATCTAGAAGAACATTGAACAATATATCAGCGCTGTTGAACCAAGCCCAGCACTTCAAATTCAGTCTATATTAGGCTTCTGAGAAACAGTAATTTTCAGAGGCTCAATCTGCTATCCTCAGAAATGTCCTCTATAGTTCACAGCCTTGAAAAAGAAAGCAGAGCAATGAATGGCAGCTTGTTTACTGAATGAGACTTGCTCAAGAAAGAAATATTTCCCGTGGGTTAGGATTGAGCTAGAGAAACTGTCTACTCTGTGTCCTGGAGTCAGTTAAAGGAGAGCACATGCTGTCAGCCTCAGAGTTCTAAGGGTGGGTCTTACGTGGCTATTATTGAAGATGTTCAGTGATTACCACTACATGCTTGTTAAGCACCCCTTTCAAATTAACTCCCTTTCTAAGAAAATATTTGTCAATAAAAGCCTTGCAGCAATACTGCAGGTATACTGACTGTGCCTAGGGATTTGCCTGAATCCCTTCTGAGGAGATTCATTGAATACTACCTTTAAAATTGCGTCAGTGAGGTCCTTGAGCCCAACTCCCAGTCTCCTTGTGATTGAATGAGGAAGAAAAGACAGAAAGTCTAGCATGTGTCCTATTTATTAGGTGAGCTATGGAGGAGATGCATGAAGGAAGACCTCCTTATGCACATGATTAGGAGAAACAGCCTGTTTCTCAAGTGAAAAATATCTACATAAAGTGATGTCATGAGTCACACGTAGTTAAAACGTGCTGAGAAAAATACTGCTTTCCATATTGTAGCTACCTTAGTCACTCTTAGCAATCTGAGGTTAGATCAAGTGGAGTGTGTGCAAGCTGTCACATGTCATGATGGCTTGTGGAAGGGAAGCTTTGGCATGGTCAGTATTTCTGGCCTGCTTGTGGAGGATCCTTTTTGCTAACTTGAGAACCTAATATGTTATAGGAGCTGAGAAATTATGTGATTTCCAAAGGGAAATAGATTAGTTCATTCCAAGTTCTAAAAAGAGCAGGTTTCCGGACAGATGAGGAAGACTTTAAGTATTTCTTGATGACTCCTTTAGTTACAGAGAATTACTAAATTAAATAATCTGGGGTCTCCTATGTATAGCAGATTCTGATAAAGCATTCACTTCGAACTTGGTATCATCTTATCTCCTCCATCAGATTTTAGCATCTAACTGAGAGGGGAAAGGTTAAGGTGGTTTTTTGTTTTTAGTTTTTTTTTTTCAAAATACAGCTAGAGATAGATGTTGGAACTTTGAGTGGAGTCACAGAAGCTCTCCAGAGAAAACCTTGGTTCCACCTTCTAGCCAGACAAGCACATATAGATGCTTCTCTAAACACACATGCATCTCACAGGTGGCCTTTCAGTGCTTAACTCTTGATTTTTTCACATCGTAGCTGCTGAGCATTTTCAGGGTGATCCCCCTCCATCTTCCCCTGTCATTTCGTTCCTTCTTCATATTCTCTGTCTGCAAGAGAGCTCTGTATTTTAAATATTTTAGACTCGGGAGCAGTAAATGTTTTCAGGCCTTGGATAACACTACCACTGCTAAGACATGAAGAGTTTAAAACATCTGTGATGCCAAACTTCAAGAAAAAGGAAAAGAAAAAAATAGCAAAGCATTGTTTGTCAGACTGTCACTAAACATTGTCACTCAAAATCAGTCCCATTTGTATACAAAAACTTCTATTGCAGAGTCGGGAAAAGAAAAGCATAAGATTTTTCTAAAAGAAAAAGAGATCATCTTTTTGAGCTACAGAATAGAATCTTTTAAATTACTCCCTGGGAAGGTTTGTAGGAAAAATAAATAACTCTTGAGGAAAATAGCAATGCCTATTATGGGGCCATTATTAAGGTTTCAAAACAGAGAGGAATACTGAAGTGCTCATTTTAAGCACTGATTGTCATCCAGAGATGTATTTTGAACACAGGATTGGCATGTTTCAATGAAGGTCAAGGAAATTTGCGTTTGCATGGGTCAAATAAATCAGTCAGGCTTTTCCAAACTTTCTGCTGATACATCTTGTGCTTCCCTGTTTCATGATTGGCTGTATGAGTGAGGGAGTGATGACAGCGAAGGCCACATCTCTCTTCTTGGCTCATTTTCCTCATATTTCCAAAGCCTTCACCTTCCTTGGAAGTACAGGGGACCAAAAAGTGCTATGGCTACCATACCTGGTGGGAAATCGATGTAATGGAACTTGTGAACTTCTTTATCTACTTAGGATGAAAGAGTGAAGATGTGTGTGCCAAATTTCTAAAGCCTAATTATTGCTGCTGTGAAATCAACATGACACAATAAAATACATAGCCCATTCCTAAGAATGGGACCCTCTGCCCCTTCTCTTCTCATTAGTGGTGACCTTACTTACAATTGTATTCAAAGGCAAACTTTATGGAAGACTCAAAGTCATCTTCTGTTGCCATAATCAGAGCAATTCAGTGCATGACTAAAATTGGTGTTACGAGGCAGTAGTAATGAAGTTTGACTTCACAAGAGGAAATTACGAATTTCTTAGAATTCCTTGAGGTGGAAAATAAGCATGGAGACAAAGGAAAACCCATAGATGCATTCTACAAAGTCTTGAAAAAGCACTTTTGAAAATGTTCCACACCAAGAGTTGCTAATAAATGTAAATGCTATATTCCTAGGGTGAAGGAGTATTCTTTTTATCTCAGAAAAGGAGCTTGCTTAAGACAGAAAAAAATGTTCAAAAACATAGGGTCGTTTCTTGTCTAGAAAGAATATATAAGGGGAAAGAGATAGAGTTCCCTGGGGTTAATTTTATAATGGGTTATGTTTAACATGCTCATTGCATGGAGTGTATGAGCAGTGGGAGTCCACTGACAAGGCTCCCTACTAAACATTTATTTTAGTAGGTCTCAGGTGTGACTCAGGAGCCTATATTTAAACAGCTTTTTCAGTATTGAGATTGAACCAGGTCCTGGAACATGCTAGACAAGTGCTGTAACATTGAACTATGTCCCCAGCCCTTTTTATTTTGGGATAGGGCCTCACTATGTTGACCAGGAAACCCTGCAAATTTTGATCCTTCTAGGTAGTTGAGTGTGTGTCACCAGCCCTGGCTTATTTTTAAATCTTGATGGACGCAATTATAACTAATTCCTCTTATGCCAGGTAGTCAACTGCCCTTTCTTCTAATGGTCTTGCTATATATTACTGTCCCCAGTGCATAGGTTAGGATACTGAAGTACGGAGTAGTCAGTGATTTCTTCAAAACCACAGTGAGTGGGCAGAGCTACAAGTGCATGGCATCAAATTGTTCTTGTACCTGTTCTTGTAGGAGAAGACAGTCATTGATAATGCTTCACTAAAAATGCTCTTTCAGTTTACAGCTCCTCCAAAAACACCTTGAGGACCATGACTTCTACTGAATGTAGTCCTCCAGGGTTTGATTTATTAATCTTTACAAAAGTATTTGTTACCCTTCCGTGGCTGTTTATTTTTAGGAATTGGCAGCCCATCCTTAAGATGGCATGGTTTTCTTCTCTGTTGCTAGTCAGGAATCCATTCTCTTCATTCTTTTCCTGTGTGTGGGGAGGTGGGGTGTGTGTGGGTGTGGGTGTGGGTGTGAATGTGTTCATAAAGATTCAGGCAATGTCACAGAAGCTTAGTAAACAGAAATAATGGAACAAATGAATGAAATTGTGAAGTTATGTTTTAAAGGAGTACTTCTATTTTCAAAGGAGAAAAACACAAACAAATCAAATGTTCGGGGAGTGGATGTAATGTTAGGGGACCAGACAGAACAAAACTGTCCTTATTTCTTTTTTAACAAGGATTGTCTCTCCCAGTGATAATAGGGAGCAAGTGTAGATACAGGGAATAGAGACTAATCTTACTTCAAGATGGCTTTAATCAAAGGAATCAAGTTTGTGCCATGTTCTTCTTAGAGATAGCTATGAGCTACCAGAAAGGGTCAAAACTTTAAGGATTTCTATTCATCAGTGACTCTATGTTGCTGTATAACTAACCATGCTGCCGGTTGTTGTATAAGTGTTTCATTTGGGTATCTTTTCTTACCAACAAAATTAGATGTATATAAAGAACACAAGAAGGGCTTTTGCTCTTCTCTTTCCTCTAAAGCCCAAAACAGGTCTGAGCATTGAGAATTGAACTGGATATAGTAAATTAATTTCTCTTTAACTTAGCCATTGCCATCCTTGTGACCTAAAAAGCGATGTGCCACATGCTGTTCTTCAATTGAAAATTGCAACTATTTTTCAGTTAATTAAGTTAGATCAAACAAATCACAATCTGTATATCACATATTACCTCTGTATAAATATCCTTTCAGAAGTGCAAGTCTTGCTCTCAGCTTTACCTGAGAATAATCATATTATTGTAGCCATCAAATGAGGTTAGCTATCAAAAATGATGGGTGCAATATTCAGAAGGAATTACTCATTAAAATAAAGAAATAAAAGCCTAAGCCTGGTCCAAACACAACACCTTTGCATGCTGTGGACATCATTTTTACGTGGATATCACAAATTCCCCCAAAGCACCACACACCTTTTGCATTATACTTCGCAGTAGTTGAGCCCTGTGTAGCATAAGAAAAAGCAAAGCAGAAACAAAACTCCTTCTGATGCATTTGGTAACTTCTCAAACAAACAATCTGAGTAGTTCAGCATGAGTATATATTTACTACGAAGCTTAGCACATTAATTCTAACATTTCCCCACCTGGCAAAACTGGGTGTAAGTGTCTTCTGAAATCAACAAGCAACACTGCCTGTGTCCCATGGTGGCACCTTTGTAGCCCACGCATACCCGCAGGGATGGGACAGAGGGGTGGTGCTGGAGGTGGCGATGACCTGGGTGCTGATGTAGACCTCGCAGGGGGAGAGTTGGGCTCTGGGGCTTCACATGGAGAGAAGCAGACAAGAGCCAGGAGAAAAGGCTGTCATGTTGGCTCGCAAGAGCCGCCGAATCAGAGAGCAGACCGGGTCTCATTGGAGGAGCTCCTTCTACGGCACCTAACCCTGTCATACTGAAAGAAAACTGTAAATGTTCTCTCCAGAAATTGTCCGCCCATTGCAGCTAATCGAACACACACGCACCAACACGGACCTGCTCTCCTGCTATTGCCCGAGGCGCCTGGGCGCAGAGACCAGCTCCAGAGAGCGCACACGGAAACACACACACACACACACACACACACACACACACACACACACGCACACTCCGGGCCTGCTGGTGGCCTGAGCTTGGAAGTCACAGATTCCCTAGGAAATCGCCATCGGCACTGGAATTAGTGTTCCTCGCCCTACACTAATTACAACTTCTCGGCACTTTGGTGAAAGCGATGAATCCCGCCCAGCTCAGCGCTGCCTCCAGGTCTCCGTTCTATTTTGGTCTCCAAGCTCCTCTGCGGGAAAGCCAGGTTTGAAAGTCTTATTTGCTTCTCCTTCGTAGTTTGGCATGGGGGCCGGGAGAGATTAGTTCATTCGAACTCCGAGATCCACCGCGACCGGTCCCAGACCCGACCAGCGCCGGTACCGGTGCCGGGTGTGCGACTCTGCCGGCGCGAGAGCCCCGCAGCCCTCTCTGAGCTTCTGAGTCCCGCGTCGTCTCCCCGCCTCTCCCGCCCCACCCCTCTAGTGTCTCGGCGCCAACTAATTTTCTCCTTTTCTCTTGCAAGATCAAGAGAGAAAGCAAGCCAGCGCCTGGCTTCGGACTCTAAGCTGTGCGCAGCTCGAGCGCGGGTGGGTCGACCCCGAACCCGCGTAGGGCTCCTCGCTCGGCCAGTATCCACCGAACCGCAGCCAGGGGCGGAACCCGAGTTAACACAGAGGCAGGTAAGGGCGCCGCGCTGCCCACTTCTTCTCTTGCCCACGCCGGAGTCCCTGTCCGCCGGGCTCCTCCTGGCGCAGAGGTCTGGGTTTGGGGGAATTGGAGGGGATCCCCCACAAGTGAGATTTCCTAAAGGAAACTTTCGCTTCTGGGGCTTGGAGGGCTGAGGGCGGCGGTGGTGGGTTTGGGGAAATGAAGAAACAGCGTGGGGCGTGGGCGCGATCACGCGGGTCAGTGTGTCCGGCAGCATGTGCAGCAAGCAGCTAGCTCCAGCCTCGCCCCCTGCTGCAGAGTGACACCCCCTCCGCTGACCCCAGCCCCTGTCTGTGGCCGCCCTTCCCAGATACCCTCCTGGGAAAGACAGGAGAGCTTTGCTTCTCGCCCCTCGAGCTCCTGAGGTCTGGCCGTGTCGTCTCTCTTAGGGGTGGAGGCCCTGATCGTCCCCGTTCTGCACAGTCCCCGACTGAGCCTTTGAGCAGCCCCTCAGTGCTGGAGGGAGCTTTAGTGATGTGCCCCAGGGCCTCGGGAAAGATTGCTGGGGTGAATAAAAATGGGGAAAGGTTTCCAGGACGAAAGCGAGAGAAGCCTTCCTTAGGCGACTCTATAGTGTATCTACAGAGTGCACCAGGCTGGTATCTACCGAAGCCGGGAATAGGGCTCCAGCCTGAGCCGCTTTGGACCCTGAGGGCAGCTTTGTCATGAAACCAGTGTGGGTCCTGAACCACCTCGGGGTGCTATGGGGCCCTACACAGGAGATACCTGAGCCTCAAATGTCTTCCGAGGTCCACACTTGCAAATCTGAGCAATCGCAGCTAACTTGTGGCTCGCAGGACCCGCGAGGTGCTGTCCAAGCCCTGCGGCTCACAGAAGACCTAGAGATTCCACCTGTGCGCTCTGCCTGGCGCCCCTAGGGTGCCCCCTGCGAGTCTAGGGAGCTCACTTAGCACAGCGCTGGAGGGCTGAAAATTCTCTCAAATTACTGGCCCAGAGCGGGGCTCACACACACTCCCCTTGTGCCTTCGGCTCCTTTTCCCTTCTGTGCGTCGTGCCTGCCCTTCGCTGTCCTGGAGGCTGCCCTGGGCCACGGAGCTCGTCCAAGGGAGGCTCGACTGACCCTTGGCTGTAAGCCCAAGGATCTTGCATGTGTGAAACTGTCCGCGGAGCGCAGAGGCAGGAAGAAGGGAGCCGGGACATGGAGGTAAACGCAGAGCACAAGCAGACCTGCCCACGGACCTATCACCCAAGCCGCCCTCTGGTGTCCTTATGTCGGTTCACAGCCACAGCAGCAAGTCTGTGACTGCAGCCGCCGGGCCCCAAGTCTGCCCTCCCGCCCGCTCCCGACTAGACCGCGATGGCGCGTTGCCTCTGCTCCTCACGCTCCGGAGTCCTCGGCGCTGACTTTCTATTTTTCTGTCCTCTCGTCTTTATTGTTTTGCTTTGATTTTTTTTTTTTTTTTTTTTTTTTTTTTTTTTGCTCTTTTCTTAGTGCTGGAAGGCAGTGGGTACGTAGCAACCTCTGGCGAGTCCGTTCCCTGGTACACGCAGCCAGAGAGAAGAGCACTTTCCCCACGCTGTGCCACACAGCCGCCTGCGCTCCAGCGCGCAGCACCGCCGGAGGGGGTACACAGCCTAGATCCTGAGGGAAACCCGGGGCGACCGGGAAGGCCTCCAGAATAAGTGAATCTGGAGTGGGGGTCTAAAGAGGGACTCTCTGAGGCTCCAGCAGTGCGGGACATAGAGGGCACTGAGACTGCAGTGCTCTGGCTGAGGTCCCCACCCTGCCCAACCTAATGTCCCTGTCAGAGCCACCCAGGGAAGTCCATGACCCAGTGTGGGGCTGGTGCAGCCTATCCCTTCTCTCTTTGCAATTCTGTCTTCCCGGGATGGCGGAGAGCTAGAAGACAAGCAGTTTAAGAATTCTAGGTTAATGAACTCTAGACTGTGCTGCAAAGGCCCTTGTACCTTATTTGCTAGCAATTGGTATATACACATACATCATCTTGATAACTTTATGGCTCTAGATATGCATAATAGCAGGTACAAGTTTTCATTGCTAAACAAATGACAGGAGCATTGGTACACTGAAGTAGAAACCACTGACAGTTAGGCCTACCTTTGCCATCTCTCTGGGATAGCATCAGAAGCCCTGAGGACTGCAGAGCCAAAGCAGTTGATAAGGCCAGGAGACCATTTCATCTGCATGGTATTAGGCTACAGCTGAGCAATCAGACTTATGAGAGACTTTGGTCAAGTCGGTGGAAGAATTCTGTGCCGTTCCAGTTTGGAAATGCGACAACCAGGCATTGACTGTATTGATACTGGGGTAAATAATCATGCCAACCAGAACTTAAAAATACAGCTCAACTCCCACAAAGGCAGGCAAGATTCAGCCAAGTTGTTTTATCATTGTAAAGCTCTGTGAGTGAGGTAGAGTGGGGATTTGGGCAGGCTTAGGACCCAACGTTCAGAGTGAGCTGCCTGACAGATGTGTTGTCTTCTTGAACAAGAAATAGATGTTTGTATATCTAAGTGTGCCTGAGGGTGCCTGGAGGGAGTTGGAGTCAGAAAACATGGATTGGGCATCCCTATCACAGTTCAACCCGAGAGTGCACAAAAAAACATGCGAGAAGCTCTGTGCTCACTCCTGTGTCAGATGTGCAAGAGATTAGCAGTGCAAACACAGGCAAAGACCCTTTTGGAGTGAGTTTGCAGAACCTCTCAGTTTGGCGGGGGCTGGATATTTCTGCCTTTGTGTTAGAAACACACGAACAAAACCCACACTACCCTAAATGCACCCCTAGTTCCTTCCTTGCCAGAGAGTCTGCAGTCTATGCAGCTGGATGCATTCAAGAGCCCTGGTTTTCCAATCCCAGCACTGCCAGCCCCCAGGTCAAGGGCACAAGGAGAATACACAACCTCACAGGCAGGAAGAGAAGCACTCAGGGTCTGGCCTGCTAGCTGGTGGCTGGGGACTGAAAGTGTGGCTTCAAATTGTCACTGACCTACAGCAATGACTTAAGTTAAATGAGTGCAGAAAAGAAAAAGAAGAATCAAGGTACAGTGAGGGGGGAAATGAACATGGAATGAGTTTAAGAAAAAAATAAAAAGAGAAATCGCTGAGGGCAAGAATCGTACATGGCTGGGTCCACAGATGGCTGCTATGATTAGGGTGTAAGAAAATGCCCTTCAGTGATTTCCTGCGCAAGACCCCCTAAGTCCCACTCCTAATCCTATCTTTAAAAAATCTCTTCCTTTTCAGAAGTGAAATATAAGCTGCCTTTTCTTATGGTTTCCCCAGTGACTGGTTTTCTCTGTTGACAGAGATTTGTCATTTTAGGACATGGGCTGCCTGTGTCACTTTCCTCAGATGGACCCTTCCTATGAAAGACTGTCTCTCTTGTCCTGTGGCAGTTGACAGTTGTCTTCTGTTCCTCATCGTCTATCCCTACTCGGCTTCCCTTTGGTTCACGGAGCAGATGCTTGTGCTCCTTTCTCCAAGGGTCAGCAATGAATCACCCCAGCCACGCTGGATCTGGTGTGGTGATGGTCTGTGTTTTGTGTGGGCTGAGGGCAGCTGGCCACCTCTCAAGGGACATGTATTCTACAAGTCTTCAGTCTCCGGCAGCATCCAAGCAACCAACACGTATTATAGTATCTACTACTTTATTTGGTGCTTCATCCTCTCAATTGAAGGCAGTAGCAATGTAGCCTCAGAACTTACTAAATCTTGGTGGAATGGATAAATAGATGATCCCATTTTCTCATTTTCTTATTGCTACTATCCTATGAAGTAAAGGCTCTTTTCCTGATTTTACAGAAGAGGAAGCCAGCATGCAGAAGGGTCCAGTAATGGCCCATGGTCATTTGGTCATACAACGGCTAGGAACGTAGTTTGCTGGACTCCAGAGTCCTTGGTCTTGATGCTTGTGTGTTATCTATAGATAGTTGTATCATTTGTTTCCCTATATTTAGGGAAAGCAAAACTGTGTTATTCAGAGTTCAGTGATGTCTGCTCCAACTGTTTAATTCAATTAGATTTCCAGGCAACAAAACATGCTCAATCCATGCGGCCAGTGATACCCCAGCAGAGGAGGACAGGGGGCCCCAAATAACATTCTGAGAAGTGTCATTTCTATCTCTCATCTCTCCTGAGATCTTACTAGGGAGATTTTCTTGTGCCCAAGGTAGAGTGAAGGGGAGTTTTGATATTATCCACGTCTACTCACGGTAAGTGTTGAAGTGGATAAGCAGGCTTCCCAAAGTGACACAGCAAAATAACACATCCAGGCCAACTTCTCGTTGATCTTTCCTGTGCTGTGCTGAAGTCTCCCTTACTATTGTTGGCACTGAAAGTGCTGAGTTTTTATGGATCCATTGAATTTTAGTCGCAATGGGTTGTCCACCTCTGCTCTGAAAGGCATGATGTGGCTTTGTGGGTTGCTGTGGACCAAAATGTGGTAGATTCTGCTTGGCTTACTCCTGCTATGCTGCATTTTTTTACTTCCATTTCTTCTTTTTTTGGCACATGTGCCATCTCCTTTTATACTATGACCTAAATATACAATCATCTTAACTGGTGCTGTTACCATGGTAATGTTTCATGGTAGATAAGGGTACACACTGAAAAATCGTTTTCTCCCCCTCCCCATTAGCAATGGAATTCTCTCCCCTACCCTTCAGCCTGTATCCAAGTTTTCACTGACTGGCGCCCTCTGGTGTTCACTAGGGAGAAAAAGCCTGGTTGAATAGGACAAGATCTTGATTTTTTAGGGTGGGGGGGGGTTCTATTTCGATTACAGTTTAGAATGAATATAAATTAGACAGATTTTTTTCTTGATATAATTAAAGTAAAGAAATTAGAAGAAGATATTTGTTGTCTTGGGCATTTAAAAATCCTGTTTATTTATGCAAAGTTCTAAAAAGTTACAGCAAAGGGAGGGATATTGCTTTCTTTCCATGCTTAATATTGTTGTGATAGTGTTCTCATGGGAGAGAGACAAAAGGATGACATTCAGATGTCTCTCAAAGAGGAATCTAGTAGGATATTTTCTGGGTCTTAGTCTTTAAGATTTTGAAATGGAAATGTGCAATATTTAGCATGGGGATCTTTTTCTTGATGGAAATCTTTGAAAGTTTTTGTATGCTTGTATGAATCCAAATACCAATCTGCAGATTACCAATAAATATGAGTGACACAATGAACTACTAGTGAGGCTACTATGCCGTAAGCATCTCTTCTTCCTCACAGTTCTATAGCCACCCTCCATCTGTCAGCAAGGGGAAGCAACCCCACCCTTCAGCTGTGTCTAGACTCCAGTCCTCCTCCCTGCCAGCACATCTTTTAGGAAATTCAGCACCGCTCACACTCTGGGCACCACCAGAGCCATATGTGTGTGTGGCTGGCCTCCCACCTCCCGATCTTTTCCTCGTACAATGTATTTCTCTCACTGCCAGGGTAACCTTTCTAAAATTCAAATCTGAATGTGTGATTCACTTGCTAAAAATTCTTTAGGGTTGCTCAACTGTTTTGGATAATCCCTGAAACTGAAGGCACATGAGCTCTCCTTTAGCTGATTGAAACCATTTTGCCTGCTGGTGCTGTGCCAATCATTCCTTCATTCTTTGATTCCCAAGGGCAGAGCACAACCAAATAGTTCACTAGCTTGACCAGTGCCAAGTAAATGCAAAATAAATGTTAGGTAATATATCTCTTTCTTCTTTATTCCCTTCCATCTCTTTTTTCCTTCCTCCTTTTCATGAAGCTTTTTATTATTCTATCAATAAGCAATGCCAAGCAGCATACCTATTATCTTACGTAAAAATAAATATAACAATAATGTGATATTGCTGGCATTTAATATTCAGTTTAAAGATCTCTGAGGATTTGCCTGAATGGTTTTCCTGATATTAAACTAAATTATTTACAAAATTAAAGTGCTGTGCAACTCAGATGACTTTATTTGTCACTGATAGTATAGTAGCATCTACAACTGGCTAGAGGTACGGATGGAGTCGGATGGAAAAATCAGGCCATATTTTTATAAATGATGATAAACATGCACTTGAAACATATTAGCAGTAGGGAGCTTTACTTTTTAACAATCAATTTTCTTTTTCCCAAATTTTTTGCACAGTTTGAAACCCTACATAAGAGCATAGTCTCTCTCCTATTCTTGTACCTAACAAGCTATAAACACCTTTACAGGCTAAAGACAAGTTTAAGTTCAGATTTTCAGCACATGGGTAACGGCATAACAACAACAAAACCAAGGATCTATTTTTATGGGATAAATGAAAATAAATAATCACAGTTTGGTAGTGGTGAAGTGCTTTGGGAGTGGTCTATATTTATTGGATTCAAAACAAACCACAGAAACTCTTGTATGAGGCTGAGAACCCCATATGCCCTTCTTGGAAGAATGGAAGAGGTTTTTTTTTTTTTATATAGTCTGTATCCCTAGCCAGTGCTTTGAATGACGAGTTTCTGAACTAGTTACATCCCCACCGTCTTCTAAGAAGTCTTTTAAGGGAGACTAACTCACAGGCTGAATACCTAAAATGCTTTATGCCTCTTGAGGAGATTATGAGTCAGCAAATTTGAGGTGACTCCCAGGAGTCTAGAGTTTTAACAAGCACCTACCTTGACCCCGGAGTGGCTAATCATCAGAGAACATTTTAAATAACAGAATGCAGGACTGGAAGCTTTTTCAATCGAAGGGGAAAGGAGAGTCCCCACCTCCCACGCTGCTACCAGTGTTATTGTAGGAGCTTTCTATCCCGTGTGCCCTCAAGGCCCAGGAAGAGGGCTTCCTCGGGCCAAGGGATGTTTTGATTTATGGACAGGTTGTAGAGTGAGGGATGGGCGGCACTGCCTGAGGAAGCCTTAAAGAGGCTTCTCTTCTATTTTATAGGAAAGCTCCATATCTGATTGCTTTGATGGCCCACAGTTCCAACTCGGTGTACTTCCTTCTGTCCTCAGGGTGGGTACAGGTCACATAAGAGAGCAGTAGCTTGCTTTGTTCAAAGCTGGCTTCATTTATCCTCAGGCCACAGCCTCTCTGATTCTCTTTGATGTCTTCCCAGACCATGTAGAAAGCCCCCGTGTGCTCACTCCTGTGGAATATTCCGTCTAGATTTTCATCACAGATCTTCCTGGATCCAGCACCTGGGCCTTTACTTTTTCCTTTCTTCCAACCTGGAGGAAGGAGTTAGTGAGAGAGAGGAACTGTGTTAGATGGGTTTTTTATATTAATTTTATTGAGAAAGAAGTTCAATGTGTTAGATGTTAATAGGGATACATTTGGCCCCTTGTGTTTCAAAGCACTAGACTGCTCTTTCCTCACAAGCAACAGGAGTGTTACCATAATTTTTCCTGATGCTATCATTGACTGTTAATCGAGAAGATGATTTTTCTGTTTTCATAAATCAGATAAGCTTTCTCTTGCCTCACTACCGAAGAAAAAGGAATAAATAAATAGATAATGTAGGAAGATGAGCTTTATTCTTCTTTTTTTATTAAGTAAGTACCAAAGAGCTCTATTCAAGGGACAGCAGGGGAAGTTAAGGGGATATCAGAACCCTAATTGCCCTCAGTCTTCAGAAAAGTTAAGAACAGAACAATTGAGTGATAGAAAGAGTGAAATAATTTGCACATGTATTTTTATATTGCTCAACTCGATGGAGGTTTTCTCATCTCTGTACCTTCTTTGGTAGTTTTACACAGGGAAAAGGTTTCTGTCCATAACCAGCGTGCAGCACAGGACGCATCAGCAGAATTCTCCTTCACTGCGCTCTTTTATTTAGATAGCATGAGAACACTTGTTTCATTTAGAGAGAAGACCTCAAGCGGCTGGAGGGCTCACGTGTTTCCTAGTTAGGTCCGCTGTTTCCTGCTTTACACTCAAAATTACCTTTTGATTAGGTTTTATCAGTAGAGCTGGTGGTGTGTTTTTACATATAAGCTTAACTATTAAAGATACTTTCGCATCAGCAGGTGTCACTGAAAGGTACCATAAGGTATCCCATTTTGGTTTGATTCTAAAGCATGACCAGTTATGTTTTGTGACTAGCTACTTCCACATTAAGCGAAACTTCAGAATTGGGAATGAGCTACATTTCTGTGACAATAAAAAGAAAAAGAAAAAGTGAAACAACAGCTGCTGTCTTTCTACGTCCACAACATTTTAGAACCTCTACTCCTATAACTCTCCCCCACTGCGTTGGTAAATTCTCATTATTTTAGCTTCCTAAATAGAAACTGTAGCTCTTTTGTGCAAATATCTTAGCCTAAGTGTGAGGTTATGGCTTTGGCATGAATCCCACATCGGAGGCCAAAGCTCAGTTTTTAAATGTTTGTTTTTGTCTTGCTTTATTATACTGTAAGCAGCTTCCTATGAAGATGTCTCGTTATATTTTTGTGGGGTCCAGCTCTGAAAGTCAAGGAAGAAAAGAGCTCAAAGAAGGAGTTGGGAAGGTCTCATTCCCAGTCAGTGTTCCAACAGTGACAAGAGGACTAAGTAGAGTTTCTGTTAGAACCAAGAGTCTCACGTGAGGTCTGTAGGTCCAGTGTCACAGTCAGGAACTCAATGTAGTTCAATTATAGACTTCAGTTTTGGAAGGGAAGGGACTTTCTTAGTCCTTCTAATGGCTCTCTCTGGGGATGGAGGTGAAAGGAGTATTAGTAAGATTTTCAATATGTAGTGTCTGAGGCTGAGAATATGATTTTATGGATGGTTATGAAATGTTAATGGACTGGGTATTTCTGTTAACTAGGGAAACACTAAGTGCTGTAAAATGTTATTTGTTCTCCTTTTAGTATTTAATAATGCCGTAACAATTCCCCTCCTCTGCACAACAGTTGCTATTACTTAATGCTAACTTCTGCACTGCAGATGCTCAAACAAAAGACAAAAAGACTAATTGCTGGAAGGGATGAACCATCCGTGGATGTAGATTAATTCTGCTCTTGTTTGTATGTCCATTGTCAGCTCTAACTACTTGTTTGCATGCTCTGAGCCTCCTGAGAATCATTAGTGTCTTTTGGTAAATAATACCAGCTAATTTTTTTTTACAATTAATTGAAATTTCACAGTCTTGCATTTCAATATCAGTCAATATTTTTACATACTGACACTTTTAATCAAGGATTATCTTTCACAAGGGAGCTACAATGGGGCCCTAATTAATTAAAGTGATAATTGTGCCTCTCTCCCTTGCAGTTTGTTAACTTACATAATGCATTCTGTAGGAAATTCACTTCTTTATCACTGCTCTTAAAAACTCCTCCATTTATATGGAAATACCTTGACTTCTGTCTCTATAGGAATTTATGGAAAAATTCAAAATTTTTTATTGCATAGCAGTGATACAGCCCAGGGGTCCTATTTGTTTCCACTGAGTTGCTGTATTTGAACAAATAAAATCATACCACTGCATCAGTGCAGTGTTTGGATTGAATGCAAGAGGTCCTTTTCAGGGAAGAAAACGAGGTTGTCATATGGCTACAACTTCTATGCCCATAGCTTGTTTTAGCTTCTTTATCACCATGCAAGTTCCCTGGTCCACTCCTCTTGGATCTGGTTTTCCTCTCTCAGCCCTTAGCTTAATAGCTCCTGTTTCTTTATAGCTTTTTTTCAGTGCAGAAGCTTTGCTATAGTTTCAGTCTGGTTTAGTTCTAGTAGTTCAGTAGGCGCCGAGTCTAAATTGTTGTCTGTAATTGAGAGCCCTGCTCTCTTCTTCTCTAATAAACACCACTCCCATCCCCTTAGTTGGGCACTTCTTGGTGTCTGAAATATATTTTTAGATGTAATTGATGGTGACTCTAAATCCATAAGGTGTTTTTCCTAAGACATGGGACTATTAATCCACTTATCTAAAGATACCTGCTTGGTTTCTTTTCATTAAATTAGTTGGACTTACTTATTTCGCCACAGAAAACATTGCACTAGATTTTAAAATTATTTCTTCTAAACCTATGAATTCTCCCTTTACTTTTCTAATAGTACTGAAAAGAAACTTGATACTAAGAGGTTAGTCATCTAAACTTCAATTTATTTATGCTTCCTTACTACATGCAATTACTAAAGGATACATTTTTTTTTTGCTGCAATAGATTTTTTTTAAAGTAGACCTTTTAAGTGCATAGCAAAGTAAAGTGAAAGATACTGAGAATTCCTAGACTCTGTCCTCGCACGCAGAATGCCCTCCTCTATGTTCACCATCTCCAACTAACATGATCCAGTCGTCACAATTCATGAATATCCACTGATAGAATCATCATCAACTGGACTCCATAGTTTGCATTAGGCTTTCCCTTAGAAGTACATTGTGTGGATTTGACCATAGGTTTGCCACGTGTTCTGGTTTGTATAAAGTTGTCCCCTCAAAGCCTAACCCAGCCATGGAGCAGCTTTTGGAGTCTGGGATTGATTATTGTGGCTGTGGGTGCTGCACCCAACCTGGGACAGGTAATCTGCATTACAACGTGAGGAGGGGAGAGCTGCTAGCTAGCTGCCTGAGCGGCTTTCTCTCCCTCTGCTTTTGCTCTTTGCTGTCAACATGAAGGGCTGTTCCGTGTCATGTGCTGCTCTGCCTGGGAGCCAGCTGGGTACGGAATGAAGCCTCCAGTAACTGTGAGATAAATAAACCTTTCCTTCCTTAATTTTAGATGTTGCCTATTTTGTCCCAGCAAAGAGAGAAGAGTAACTGAGACGCATATCCACCATTTTAATATTGTAAAGTGTATTTCTGCTGTCCAGAAAATTCTCTTTGTGCTACTGATTTATCCAGGTCTCTTCCTTAACTGCTGACAACCATTCATCAATTTATTTTATCATTTCTGATTTGCCCTTTGCTAGAAGGTCAAACGTGTAGAATCACATAGTTGCCTTTATGGACTGATTCATTTCACTCTGTAAAAGTAGATTTAATTTTCTTCTACTTCTTTTTATGGCTTGATACTTCATTTCCTTTTAGGGCTCAGTAATATTTTGTTGGAGCAGTTTTGCCCTTTGGGATTTTTAATCAATAAATGTGTTTTATTTCTCCCTAAAGATAAATATTAGCTATTCATTAGAGAAATAATTTTCCTTTCATAATGTACATTATTTTGTTCTTGCACTGGATTTTCTCCAACCTTCATTTCCACATCAAAAAATTCTGAGGGCCAGGGAGATGGCTCAGTGGAATAAGCACTTCCCTGGCAAGCGCAAGGGCCTGAGTTCATTCTCCAGTTCCACAATAAATAAATAAATACATAAATAAATAAATAAAATTAAAATAAAAAAATAAAAAATAAAATTCTGGAACTTCCCAATAGTAACCACAGAACTCACATTCTGAGTATTTTAATTCCCTATTTTTTCTTTCACACCCGCTGACCATATTTCAGTCATTAGTGAGAAAACAGATTATTAGTATTTGGCACCTCATGAGTTTTATTCAACTATTTTTACACTTACAAGATATTGTTCTAATTCAGAAAACAAAAATTATTTGCCTCTTTGTTGAAGAATTTACATGTTTTTGTTTTGTTTTGGGATGTTTTGTGTGGTTTTTTTTCCCCCTCTATTTTGGCAACTCTTCCTATCCCTTGTGTTTTAATTTAAGAGGAGAAAAACTTGTTTATTTTTTATTTCTCTTCCTCAGCTACCCAAGACACAGCTAATATGTTCATGATGAAACTAAGTAAAGACACTGTCAACTTAATAAAATACCATTTTATTAAAGTCCATACTGACCTCTAAATAAAATAGCATAAAATAAAATTTATTTATGAGCAACAAACTATTATTTCATTTTTTTTTCTCCGAATCCCTTCAGGGCATGATTGGCTAGCTTGAGTTGTGGGGATCGAACCACCAGATTATTATTTCTATTTGAAAGGTCCTATAAGTTTACTTAGTATCTGTTTCGGGTGTGCCTATATGTCTACCTTCCACTTTTGGGACAACACATGCTTTTTGATATGCTGGTTTGAGCACTTGACCATTGAATACAGAGGCTTTGCACTGGATAGCTAATGGCATCCCTTATCTGGCTCGATGTTTAGTGCTTTCACTTAGGCCTACTTTTTATGTCACACATGTACTTTGTATTCAACTCTTTTATACAGCAAAATTCTTATTAATATTCTATGATTTCATCAGAAGAAATGTAGCTCCTAAGAGGAGTTCTTGTCTTCCTTTTCTATTTTTCTCAGTTTACTTCTCATATTGAATCTGATATCTGTTTCTAACTGGCATAGAGAAGAGATCAATAAATATTGTTTAGTAATGATTTTAGACTACTGTCCAACTACTTCATTGTACACTTGTTCATGTCATCATACCAAGTTATCATTTTCATGAGATAGTTCAAAGAAAGTCTTTCTAGGTAATGTTTACCATTTAGCACAAATCTTCCAAATTTTTTCTTAGCCTGAGAAAAGATTTCTTCAGCCTGTCTTACAGATATATCATAGTATAATTTTGTTTCAGGTGAATCTAGTGAGTCTTAAGCATGTGAACTCTACAGGCATCCAATCTTTTAGCTTTGATATAGGACACATATTAAAAGAAATTTTAGTAGCAATAGATCATATACAATTTTAACAGACTCTTTTATTTGCATTTTTGTTCTTACTGACACAAAATACTTGATACCCAAAGTTAAAGGAGGAAAGGTTTATTTACATTATAGACTGTAGGGGTTTCAGGTCATAATTGGCTTGCCAGAAGGGCGTTACAGAGGAAAAGTTTGTGACAAGCAGAACACAGCAAAAGCAAGCAACAAGAAACAACCACAGCTCTTTCTATCCCTTATATCTTATTCAGGCTAGTTAGGGTGGGTGTCACTCACACCCAAATTCCTAGTGCCCTTGATCCCAGCATTGTACCATGAATCAACTCTAGCATCACACACTGTAGGTCCAGCCATCTCTTATAAAATCTCACCTGTGACTGCATGAGGCTTTGGGAGACATCTAAGCACAAGCTATACATTTCACCTTTTACCCCTCCCCAACAGCTTGAGCATATTCCTTTTACAAAAGGCCTTCAGTCCATCTCCAAGAATTACCAGAGTCCTAACAATTTCAGCATTTCCAAAAGTCCAACTCTAAAGCCTCCTTTGAGATTTAAGGGAAATTCTTAGCTGCAAGCCTCTGTATAAATGAAAATAAAGTTAAGCACTTCCAATATTTAATGGCACAAGATAAATGTTTCCTTTCCAAAAGTTATAAACCAGGGGATAGCAAGGAATGGGAACAAAGCACTATCAAAATCCAGCAGGGACAACATTAATTCCCAAATTTCCACATTCAGTATCCAAGGTAATCTGTGGTAAACTGAGAAAGCCAGAAGGCATGAGGGTTCCACCCCCACATTACTTCTGGTGATTGTAGTTCTCATGTGTTCTTTCTTTGGGTGCTTTACTCCTCCATGCTATTTAGACAACCCATGTTTCTGGATTCTTTAAACTTCTAGAGTCTCCACTGTACCTTGGGCTTCACTCTTATAGCTTCGCATTGTCCTATCACAGACAAACTACCTGAACTCCAGGACTTCTGAAATCTGGGTGAAAGCCTTCCTGTCTCAACAACTCTTGCATTTTTCATGTACCTAAAGCCATAACTTTCCTGGTTAATGTCATGATCTGCTGCCAGTTGGGGCAGTAGCAAAGCTTCCTTCTCTCTTGGCTCTGCAGGTCCAGTGGCTATGAGCCAAATCCTAGGGAACAACTTCCCTAGGTTGTCACCATGCTGGAACATGATGCTCTTGGACTCTTCTCGGAGCAGTCTTTCACTTCTGAAATTTTAATACTGCAAAGGGCGAATCCCTACTGCATTTTGTGCTACCCTTTGGCTATATTTGTATTCTTTTGACACTTCTCAGCAATCAAGGCCTCCTCTGCTCTATCTTTACAGTCTAGAGCTTTACTGGCGCTTCCCCTCTGACTAAAGTCAGTGTTCTAGATCATCCTGATGAGGTTTTTGGCTGTTGATTCTCAACATAAATCTGGCTAAACGCCTCCAAGAGTAGCCATTCCACCTCCTCAGCATTAGATTGCCTTTAAGTCTTCTTCTGTCAGATTAATTATTCTACTGCCCTTAATCTCAGCCTCAGGAAAAGTCTCTGGACACAAACAGCACTTCCTGCCAAGGTATAACACACATCATCTGGAGTCCAACAGTCAAAGGAGTTCTTCCCAACAAGAATCTCTTGAGCCTAAATTTTGCAGGCAGCGTTTATATCAACCTTCTGGTACTCTGAGCTCTTACTAGAATCTCCCACCAACCACAGCCTCAGGCTTTCCAGCTTTAGTTTTTCAGCTGGCATCTCTGAACCTTTGCAGACACTTCCCACCAACCATTCCCATAGACTCCTAAACCAAGTCATGGCGATGCCATGACCCCACTTCTCTGCTTTAGTTACTTCTCTAATTGCTGAGACAAAGTACCTGACATCCAAAATTCAAGAGAAAAGCTCTATTTAGCTCACAGTTGGTAGAGATTTCAGCCTGTCATCAGCTGGATCCATGGCATAGTGGCTTGTCAGAGGCAGAACAAAGAGAAGGACCAGTTCATGATTGACAGAGGATAGCAAAAGCAAGCAGTGAGGGTCAACCACAGCTCTTTTTATCCCTTAGATCTTACTCAGGCTGCTGAGGGCAGGTAGCACTCATACCCTTAATCTTTTTTTTTTTTTTTTTGGTGGAACCTGGGATTGAACTCAGGCCCTTGCGCTTGCCAGGGAAGCGCTTATTCCACTGAGCCATCTCCCCAGCCCTCATACCCTTAATCTAAATGCTCTTGATCCTAGCATTGCATTATGAGTCACTTCGGGTGCCACATTTTCTAGGTCCAGCCACCTCTAAAGAAACCCCACCTGATGACATAAGCTTTGGGAAGACATCTAGGCACAAATCATAACACAGATCATTCATTTCTCCTCATGGTGAGGGGAAGGAGTTAGTGTAATCTCTTCTTACTTGGCCCTATCTGAAAGACATAAGACCAAAGATAAAGATACATTTATATCTTAAAAGTATGCACTGTTCTGGATTACTTGCCATCACAAAGTATACTAGAGTATGATATTTACTTCTCTTTTCTTTTATTCACTCAGTGAAAATTTATTGGACCTTTGTTGTTGTTTTTTGTAGTGCTGTGCTTTTCACTTGATTGTCCTGTTTACCTGATTTTCTTTCCCAACCTTTCCTATTGACAGGAGAAAAATCACTTTACTCAAACACTTGAGGTTTAGCATTCCCTCAGAGCAGCACTGCTGGAACTTTGGTAGCTGTGTGGACATGTGCCCCACGTCAGGGCAAACTTTCCACTGACCTTACCACTTCATATGGGACTCATGTAGAGAAGGTTTCTTACCTGCTTGGGTATGTCCCAGAGAATGTCAGAAAATATAAAATCATTATTAAAATATATACACTTTAAGTCAGTCTGATCATCATGTACATTTTCCCCCCAGATTCAGAGATTCAAGGATTTGGTGGAGTACTGAACATCAACTGGACAGACACTGCTGTTACACTTGAGACTGAGACAAAGAAACAGCAGTGGACTGTCATGTGGGCTACCATGATCAAAGACAATGCAGGCAAGATTTGGAATCGGAATAGCCTGTCTGTTCCTCTCATGGCTTACCTAGAGATTCAGTGACTTAGTGTTGCAATTTTTTTTGTTGGAAATTTTGGAGTTCAAACACGAATAACTGCCCAACTTTATTGATAGCATGGAATCATGCACACCAGCCATCAAAAAATGATATGGATATCACATCATTTTTCTAGGTCCTGATGAAAAAACAGCATTAGTCCAATGAGCAACTCTAATTTTTTTTAAATTTTAAAATTAATTTTATTGAGAAACAAATAGCAATGAGACAGTTTCAAAACAGGTTAATGGGGCAGTTATAATAATTAATACATTGCATATTGTTGTCTTCATAGTATTCATGTTACAAGATGCAGACATGATATTCTGTCCAAACACTATTAGTACAAATCTTTCTTCACATTGAATTAGGAGAAAGTAACTGAATATCCATCTATCTATCTATCTATCTATCTATCTATCTATCTATCTATCTATCTATCTATCTATTTCACTACAAAATGGTCCTTCATTTATATCCCCCTTTTTTGTTTAGTTTTGTCAGAGATGGGTATTCCATTGCCATTGAAGTATTGTACATGCGTGAATTAAGCAAAATAATCCATTGGCAGCAGATATAGTACAAGCTTACTTCACAGTGATAGGAGGTATCACCCAGATATGTTTTTCTTCTGCAATGCATGTAAATAGAGTTTTTATTAATCATTACAGTGACCATTTCAGTCAGTTTTTCTTTTAAAAGCATTCTGTGATGCTCATAAAAACAAATAATCTAAACTTTTAACTCTATAGAATCAAGAATCACTTCAATGACACAATGCATTTGTTCCTTTCAAATGTACGACCACTTCAAACAGCAGAAAGAAGGGTGACAAATAGGCCCTTTTGTAAAACTCCATCAAATTCTATTTCTTCTGCTTTCTCATTTCTTAAGGTCATTAGGAAAGTCTGTGATTATATCTACTGCCAAATTTGCAACAACAGAAAAAATGCAGTCCATGCCATGACTTTAGAATACATAAGGGACAAATTGAAAAGCTCTGTTTTGATGTCATCTCTCCTAATTCTGTCAATGTATTTTTCTTCTAAATAGCAGATTACTTCATTCTGAACTTTTAATGACAATAAATGTAATCAGTTTTGTTATAAATCTTCTCAAAGTGAATGCTTGTTTTTTTTTTTTTTTTTTTTTTTTTTCAAAGCAGTTATTTTACATTGGAGGAGAGGAGAGGATGGCATTTGGAAGTGAAGTGAGGAGCTGGTCTAGTCTGGGACAGCGAGATTTTCATAGTCCAGAGGAATTTGTAATGAGGTGGTAAAATGTGCTGTCCAAGGACGGGCACCCTGGAGCTGGGCTGCACTCCTGGGGAGGTTGGGAAGGCAGTGGCACAGTTATTTTAAGAGGCGCTTGGAACTGTGAGAGGACAGGGGAGTAGACAAGAAGGTGATGGAAGCATTGTGTGTAAATACTGTCTCCTTCCTCTTCAGGGGTTACTCCATGGCAAGACAGCAAAGCAAGGCTTGCCAAGAAGTAATGCCACTTATCCCACTCCACTAGCAGAGGATTTTACTCACATAGAGGACTGAAAATTAAAATTGAAATATTTTAACAAATGACAGGAAATCCATCTTTCTGTTTGTTTTCTGTCTCTCATACACAAGCCTCTCTAACTTATAGACAGGTTGTGGCCATTTGCCGGCACCAGTAATCTGCCAGAAGACAGACAGGACTTTGTTTTCAGGGAAAGTATACTTGTGGAGACTGAAAGAGACTTTGCCTCCACCTTCCTAAGAAAATATTTTATTTACATAGGCCTGCAGGAACGACGATTTGTACAGGAAAGGCAGCACTTCTTCAATAGATTGTGGCTCTTTAAGAATGGAGTGTGAGGGGCTGGAGAGATGGCTTAGTGGTCTAAAGCACCTACTTAGAACAAGCTT
>NW_004524603.1:19269428-19285404 GCF_000260255.1 Octodon degus | reverse complement strand
AAAAAAAAAAAAAGAATGGAGTGTGAGGGCCAGGGATATAGCCCAGGGACATAAGTGCCTACATGGCAAGTGCAAGGTCCTGAGTCCAATCCTGAGGACATATGACAAACAATTGGGACCTTAGTGTTACTACGTTCTTTGTCTGTGAAAACTACATGATTGTTAAAGAGAACTGGACCACCACTTTCTTGAAAATCTGAGATCTCAGACATTCCCTTTGACACTTGGAAAAACAACTTAAATGCCAGCAGTCTCATAGATATCTAGTGAGAATAATATCTGTATTTTAAACCGTAAAAATTCACTGTTCCTGTCTGCATTATTTTCATGGTATGATTCTGAATTTTAAAGTTTAGTTTTTACCTTCCTGAATCATGCAATCAGTCATTTGCTATATAGAAACTATATACAAGTGGTTTAAGAGACTGAAGGCTGTTGTTACATTAGAAATATTTGGTTACTCATTTATCCTTCAACACTTATTGCTACAAAATGAGGAACCTCCAGTTTCTCTGCTAAGTATTTAGTATACAAAAATGATTTGTCATAAACCCACTCCTTATCATCTGTCCAAGGAGATAAGATGAAAAAACAAAACAAACAAACAAACAAGCAAAAAAACCGCAACACAATCATGGATGCTAATGCTAGGGTTCCTAAAAACACAAAGGAAGAGATGGCCAAATAACTCAGCAGATTAAAGCACCTGCAAAAAGGCCCAGGGGCCCAGGGGTTTGATCCCTGGGCCTGCTGTGCAGCCCACCCCTGGGACGCGCTGAAATGGCAATTGAGACTGGGCGTGGTGGCATGTGCCTATCATCCCAGCTCTTGGGATGCTGTAAACAGGCAGATCACTACAAGTCCGATCTAGTAGTGAGACCCTGAACACCCTGTAGACCCTTCCATAAAGGAAAAAATAAATAAATAAATCACAAAGGAAGAGAGGAAAACTAACTCAGATGAACTTTATTTCAATAAAACAATAACAGGTTGGGCCAGGCTTTAATGGATTCTTATGGAGGAAGAAGGATCTCTCAGAAGAGTTTATAAAATATGGCAGAGCAGTAAAAAGGGAACTTTTCACATCCCATGCATTATTTTCACAAACCAGGGTTGGTATGGTGGTATAGAATAAAGATAGGAAGAAATTATTTTGTTGCAGATCATGAAAAGGCCAGAAGCCAATTTAAAAGGCTAGGTTAGCTGTGTTGCTTACCATGAGCAAAATATTTCATCAAAGGGGAATATTCTATGGAAATCATGTACTCTCTACTGTTCCATTTCACTTTATTTTCACCTAAGAAAGTAATAGAAATAGGCAGATGGAACCATGGCAGATATCAGACCAATTCATCCCATGGCAATGGGTAGCTCACAATCTCTCCCAGACTCCTCTTGTGCTGTGAGAGAAGTCATGGAGGCCCAGGCAGATGGGTTGCTGCAATTCCTTCCCTTCCATGGCCTTCCCATGCTTCAGCTCAAGTGTATTCTGAACTTTGGCTAACACAGTGCAGTTCAGTGCCAGCCAGAATAGGTGGGCAAGGATGTGAATGCAGAGCACATACCTCCAGTTGTTCTGGGCCCTTCTTGGAGAGGTAGGGCCAAGGGTGGTTTCTACTGGTGTCTTCTAAAGAGAGAATTGTTAACCTTGGTGATGTTTTCAACATGACACAGCTTAAATGAGCAGCCACGATGCCCAGCTCCCACTCCTTTGTGTTTTTCATCTTTCCACACAGAAATTGCACTGAATGCTTGTCAGAAAGGCCATAAGCATATAAAACAAAACCACTAACTGGCTGCTGATCTGTGATAAATCCTCTCTATAAGTGATGGAGAAGTTAAGAGTGCTGAGTTTGAATTTTACTTGAATCAACCAACCCTCAAGGAACAGAATTTCATTGTAAAGTTCAAAACAACACAGACCTTGATTTAAAATTACTCTGCCTCCTCCTAAGGAGACCAAGTGTCCATGTGGAAGAGATGTCCAAGTTCTTGTTGCCTAGACCTCTGTGAAGTGACAATCTGGAGATTTCCCTAGAGATTCCCTTAGCTGTTCCTCTAAGGGTCATACCCATGGAAGTTACACTTATAATTTTGTCTTGAAAGTATATTGCAGGGGCCGGGAAAATGGCTCAGTCTTTCCTGGCAAGCATAAGGGCCTGAGTTCAATCCCCAATTCCACCAAAAAAAAAAGTATATTGCAATATGAGGTGGTTCTACTTTATATCTCGAGAAGCAGATGTGTGAAGAAAGCTATCTCTCTGTCCTGGAAGGTATTTGAGGTCCTCTCTTCCCTTACAAAGACAGGTACTGTTTAGAAAGCTTTGGTGAGGAGCTCAGGGATGCTCCAGTAAACCTTACTTTCCTTATGGCCATGTTGACCATTCCACTTATCTTTCTCTTCCTGGTCCTGGTTCTGCTACAAGTGCTGCTTTTTCCTGTTGTGTTTAAACAGGAGAATTTCCAAAGCATCAAGACATTGCTTAGTTCGTTGGCCCCTAGTATGAAACCCAAAAGTTTCTTCAAATAGGAACAAAATATTCCCTCTTCCCTGTCACAGCTATTACATCCCTGCCACATCCCTGCCATTCTGCATGGAAAAGGACAGATGTGATACCTCTGAGTTTTTTTTATTTAGTACTTCCTTCCTAGAATGAGTGGTTGACCTGCAGTGTTAGAAGTTACAGGGATTCCATGAGAAATGTTTTAGCAAACGTTCAGAAAGGAATTACATACAGGAATAGTCAGAACCTTTTAAGTCAGACAAATCATCAGCACTGAATGAATCATCATTGAATCTGTAATAGGAATCAATTTTGAGAAATGAGGTAGTAGCCCTTCTTGCTGACAACTTTTTATTGACATGGTCTTGCCTCCAATTCCCTTTGCTTATCCTGGGGTACAATCTATTTTATTTCTCCCCATGGTAAAGCCATAATGCAAGTTATTCTTATTAAGAATAAGGCCCTAGATCTGCAAAAAGTTATTGCTGTGATTGTACCAATTCAAAAGTCCTTTAAAAAAATAAAACTTTTTAGTCTACTGCCCCATCCTGTTCAGAGTGTCCGTAAAGTTCTTTCTCTTGCATATTGGTGGAATATGCAGTACTGATGGAGAAGCGTTTTCTGAGGAGAAACACTGGTGGTATGTGAGGCTGGATGCTTAAACTCTCACTGAGTTGCCTTTGACATGTTGCCTTCTCGCTCCTCTTGTGAGGGAGAACAATGCCTTTATTCTGTTTAACATTTACTGTTTTCACATTTCTGCATCCTCCCTCATGTAGCTTCTGTGAGGTAGGCATCGTTACTGATTTCTAGTTGAGGAGTAAAACCAATTAAGAATTTTTCAATCTTAACTACAACTGTAGGACATTACCAGGACATCTATCAACTTTTCTTTCCAAATACACCACATTTCCCCAGTCAAGGGTGAAACCCAGTACAATACCCAGGCAGAAAGTTGCTGCTTTTCTTTAATGGCTAGTACTCATTGTGTGTGTGTGTGTGTGTGTGTGTGTGTGTGTGTGTGTGTGTGTGTTTTAACAGAATATAAGAAATAAGTTTGGAAACATTTCCTAAACACATAAATACTATACCTATGAAGTTTACTAAGATTAAAATAACTGTTTACAGTGATTCAGATTCAGACAAAACCTCCAAAGTTGTTTAATTAGTTTGTTTATCTAAATTGCTGTTATAGGAATGAATGCCATTTGCCCTATGTTGAGCACATTTCCAAATTCTTTATCCTTTAACACTTACTTCTTTGTATCAGAATAAGAGCCATTTGAGAAATTCAAAGCATAAGCAAGAGAACTTGTCTGCCTTCCCAGTAAATCAGAATTCTCCCATGAATTAAAACTTCTTGCTGTGGCACATTCCACCATTTCCAGTTGATCCTCTGTCTATCATGAACATTGCAATTAATTTTCATTTCTCTTTTCTAACCTAGGGTCACAGATTAAGGTTATTACTACATTACCAAGGACATTGCATCAAAGCTGACATTAATATGTTCCAAATCTTGAATATAATTAACAAGTCTGTAGCTCACATTTAAACATGATTTTCTACAAGAGCTGACTTAATTTTGTTGAGCTGACCTCAGATGGAGGGAACCAAAACATCATCCAAGGAACCGTGCAGCCAGAGGGCACCTGGAGCGTGGCATGATGGTCATGTTGCTTCTGGATGCTGCCCTGAAACAGGGCAATGCACTGCTGTGGGAGGGAGAAGCTCAGAAAACCCGATATCTTGACCCTATTTTCTGGGGGAAAAGATTCTGAACAGAGAGTATTCTGTGACCATGGGCTACCTTTCAAACTAAGTAATTTTTTATTGTAGAATCTCAGAAGAATAGTAGTGCTTAAAAGAAATCTGCCACATTCTGCAGCAGTGAGAACTTGTGTCAGAGTCAGGAAGACCACGCATAGGGGCAATATGTTTACCAGGGCTGCTCTGAGGAGAAACCCCAGAAGACTGTCTGCATTCCTGTCCCATGGCGGCAGGCCGCAGGTTGTGCTCTGGTGAACAACAGAACCAGCTCATGGAGGCTGCCAGCCTGAAGGAGATTCGGGTTTGGCTCTTTACTAAATGTAAGGGAGGCTGTGGTCAATGGTTGTATCCAAAGATATAGTCTATAATAATTTAAATTGCCTTTTGCAAAATACATATTAAAATACAATTACATCCATCCGTCGGTTTGTCTATCTATCTATTTTCTCTCTCTCTCTCTCTCTCTCTCTCTCTCTCTCTCTCTCTCTCTTTCTCTCTCTCTGTCTCTCTCTCTTTCTCTCTCTCATCTATTAGCTCTCTATCTTAAAACTTGCTATGCCCTCTTCTTGCATTTTCTCCTCCATTCTCTCCTTGTCTTTCTTATCTGAGGTAAAGGCACTATCATCCACTAATTTACAAAATTCAGCAATGTAGCCCTCATGTCTTTTAAAATGACAGTTTTCTTTTAACATAGTTTTAGAGGTACAGCAGAGATAATACAGAGAACTACAATGCACATATCACAGAGGTCCCTTTGTTAATACTAACAAGCCAATGCTGAGGACTAAAGCCACTCCTTCACTCAGATTCCTCTAATTTTCCTTCTGCGATGTGCATTTGCAGTTTAGGCTCTCCTACATAAGCCACCATAAGTTTGGTTCTCATGTCTTTCCTTGGGCTCCTAGATATCGTGACAGTTTCACTGTGACAAGTTCTCTCTATTTCTGATGAATTTGACAGCTGTCAATTGTACTAGTTAGAGATTTGTGGAATGTCAAAAGTCTCTCAGTTTGAGTCTGTTTGATGCTTTTTCATGGTTAGGCTGGGGTTATTGGGGGTCAGAAAGGAGGCCGAGGGTCCGTCCCATCTTTGTTGACTTGCCATTGATCTCCTGGCTGAGGTCCTGTTGGCTGTGATTCCTGTTTGATTCTTCATTCTCTTCTCTCATTCTGTTCCTTGTCGTGGCTTTCAGTGCATAACCTGAAACTTCTCAACTTTCCAGTCTCATCTTGAGTTGCTGCCTCTTCAATCAGATATTAAGCATACTTATTTGCCTTTAACTTTCTTGAACATGCTATATCCTTCCATATAGAGCATTCCATTTTCCCACTTCAGTGTGCTTGGTTCGGTCAGCATCTTCTTACTGCTTCCTTGCTTTACCTGTATCCGAAAAAAGCCTGTCTGTGTGACTCCTATCTTAAATGCTGGTCTGGGTGTATGTACGCTTATCTATTTTCTCTGACTCCTTCCTAAAATGTAATGCCTTTATCTAACTGTCAATTTAAAGTTTTTGGTATCTCAGTAGGAGGCAGTAACAACAACTATCTAATTTACCAATGAAACTTGACATGGTGGCTGGAATGTGGCAGGTATTAACTTTGGCTGCATGAGTGAATTAATCATCGTGTTGTAGATGAAAACAAAGCTCCAATTTGAAAGATGAGATGTACTTGTATGGGATATTTTCAATGATCAGTTATGCTTAGGAAAATTCTGTTTGTCTAAATTTTTAATGGTTGAAAAACTGCTTCAATTAATTTATCTAACTGATTTTCAAAACACATGAATTGGGAATATGCTTTGGAAAAGAAAAGCCATAGGTTTAATTTTCTATGACAACTAAAGGAAAACTGTCCCATAACTTACCATTGAGTGGACGCTGGCCCCAAATTCACTCTCTGGATCATCTTCCTATGGGGTCTCTGGCAATCAAACTGGTGGAAATCAATCCACCAAGCTGAAAGAAAAGAAAAGGAATAAAAAAGCTTAAGGCATGAAGAAGATTAAGATGTTTGGCCTAAAGTCCAAATAGACACAGGAAGTAAGCCAACAGATGGCAGAGGGTTCATTTCTGCTCCAATATGATAAGGCTCTAAGCACCAAAACATAAAAGTGTGTATAAGTTTGGAGTTGCCACCAGACAATATCAACACAGAAAACATTAGCCATCATTCTTATTAGCATTTTTTCACAGTAAGGTTAAATTAAGGGTGCGTGCCTCTTCTAGCTTCTGTCCTATGAAGTAAGGGAAAGTCTCTCTGTCTTATTCCTCTTCCCAAGTTTCCATTCCATGAATCTTAAAATTGCAGATTTCTTTTCAGAACGTTTTTGTCATATATTCTACGTTTTTTATAGTCAAGAGCTTTCCCGAAGTAGCGAGCACGGATATTTTAAAAAATTCTTTTCAGATAATGCAAAAAGTGAAAGAAGACATTTGAACAGTGGGAAAATCACCTCTACATATTTCTATAAGAAAATAATAACAACCTCAGACTTATTCAGAGAAACAGCATGTTCTTCTGGGCTTCTGGCTGCTCATCAAAAAATGAAAGGGCTCAAGTAGATAATTTTTGAAACATATATGAGGTGATGTCTACAAGAACATTTGGAAAGTTAGCCTCTGTTTTCTATTACAAAGCAAAACAGTATCCCACAGTTCTCTGACAGATGAAAGAGTTTCTCAGTGACCGCGTGAGGTTAGACTAAATTTTGTTTTCTTGAATTCCCATAGACTTGGTAAGACATTTTAATGAAATATTCCAGTGTGTGGAGGAGCAATATTTTCCTCATTCAGGGGGACTATTTTCCTAGGTAGACTAAGTGCTCTCAAGGATAGATAATGAATGACTAAACTTTGCACTCATTCAATCCAAGAAAAATAAGGACCCTGTGTTTTCAGAGGTAGTAATTATACCTTGCATGGTTTATGTCTGTGTGTTGAGGTGTGTACATTCACATGCACATTCATAACTGTTCATTCAGAGTGACTGCATCTGAAACCACATGCATCTGAGAACATGGTCAGGGGCAAGCAATCTCCATGAGGCAGAGGAATCTTGAAGGGGGAACTGTCCCGTGTTTGGCATGTTAAATGAGTGGAAGCTGACTAGACTAACTGCAAGGAGGGGGTGGTGCGGGGGTGCTTGCGCAGGTTGGCGATGACAGATTATCAAGAGCTTTGAATAACAAACACCTTAATTCGGCTGAGTTGGGGAAATGGAACATCATTAAATGGCTAATCAAGAGAGAAATGTGATTGATTTATGCTTATGAGAAGTGGCTCTGGTTTAGGAATGCAAAGTGATTTGAGAAAGAAGGAAGACTGAAAAGAGAAAAGCAAGATGAAGAGCTAACGTAGGACAGAGCCATGGCTTCCAAAAGAATGAATGGGGCATGGATTGGAGGAATCTTAAAAAGCAGAATTGACTGGCCCAGGTGACTGGCCCAGCGTGGTAGTGGTGATAATAGATTGCATGACAGAAGCGGCTCATGTCTCAGGTAGACAATTTGGCAGATGGAGGGCAGGTGGAGTTGGTACAGATCATAAAACAATGATTATTTCCACCATGTACATTTGAGGTTGAGGAAACCAGTGCACATTTAAGAGGAGACTTAGAGTGAGTCATTGCATTTTCAGGCTGCCATGGAGAGCTCTCAGGTAAAGATACATATTTAGCATTTATTAGTGTAGTTGCACCTCAGTATCTACAAGACATTGATTACAGATATATAAACCCCACCTGCTCAAGTCCTTCCTATGAAATGATGCAACATCTACATATTGTATGCACACATTCTGCCACATATTGTGAATGATCTCTAGCTAATATCCAATAAAATGTAAATGATAGGTAAGTGAGTATCATGTTGTATTTGGGGGGAATGAGAACAAAAAAAATCATCTGCACATATTCAGGACAGGAACCATTTATTCTTTTACTCTAGATCTGCGGTTGGTCTGAGCCACTGATATGAAGGGTTAATTGTACACTAATGGCAAACTGCAATTGCATATGTAGATTCACAGGCAAGCAATTCACTTTCAACTGATTCTGGTTCCCAACTCAACAGCTCTTGTGTTATATCCTTTGGGATGTGAAATTGCTATGTAGTGAAAAACAAAGGCATATAATGAATGAGCTCCTAGAGTGGAAAGGAGTGTTGGACCAGTTTTCTTAATTGAAAACAGTTTATCTTTTATTCATTTCTCTTCTTGTCTTCTATCCATGCCTATGGAACACCACAGGTATAACTCAAAGTATAATTAAAGGGGAGGGGGGAGAATGCAACATTATTGGAGCCATTTACAGCAAGTATGAATAACAGTCCTGAAAACGAGAAACAAGCCTGGATTTTGTGGTGTGGCCCCAGGGGAAGCTCCTCTTTGTCTATCTACACATTTTCATCTTTGCTTGTCTATAAATCTAATCACTGTTTCTCCTCAGATTAGACTCTGTGTCTCTTTCAACATGACTTTAGCAGGTGTTTTTTTTTTTTAATTTTAAGAATCCTGTTCTAAAGAAAACAAAATTCCAAATGTCATCTCTAAATTAAATTGACATCTACATTTTTATGTCCATTATTCTCATGGACTCTCAAAGCCTAGCTTATATGAAGGTGCACACTCCTTTAAAATACTACGAGGTGGCTACTACTATCAGCACCAGTCACACTATGGTGATAATAAAATTTTAAGCAATCTTTGTTCTGTTTATGAGGTACTTTAGATGGAAGATTGAAAGTTAATTTAACAGAGAGCCAGCCAAATAACTTAGCAGATTAAAGCATCTGTTTAGGCAGATGCAATGGCTGGGAGTTCGATCCTCGGGCCTATAGTGTTGGCCCTGCCCCCGGGACACTCTGAGACATGAACTGAGACTGGGTGTGGTAGTACACACCTGTAATCCCAGCACTTGGGAGGCTGTAAACAGAAGGATCACTAGGAGTCCAATCTATGCAGTAAGACCCTGTAGACCCTGTATACTCTGCCCTAACTACAGAAAAAAATAAAGAAAGAAAGTTAATTTAACAAAAAAAAGAATGTTCACTTAAATTTAACTTAAGGTTAGAAAATATTTTCCTAGGGGTATCGGTAGTTCTTAGAGTTCATATCCATAGTTTTGAGAATATTTATTTCGTAAATCTAGATTAGCATCATGGGCTTTTAGAACCCAAAACCAAAACATTTTAGTTATCTTAGCAAAATACCAAACCTAGAAAATACTAATTTTCTAGGTGAGACTGCCTCCAGTGTCAAGACCTGAATACACAGAATTAGAAGACTGTGAGGCTATTGATTGTCATCAACACTGGAACTTAGGCATATTTATTTTATCATTTCTATAGCTAATTTTTCCCCATTGTTAAGTCTCTAAAATTATGGCTTGAATAAGCAAGAAAGAATATTTAATGGAAAGATTATGTGTTGGCCTTCCTATGACTCTACTAAAGAAAAATCGGACAGTATTCCAGTGAGTAATTCGTTTTCAAATTTGGAAAAACAGTAGCTGCTTGGAAAGGGGCTGACCTGTCTCAGTACATGATACAAAGAAAGCAGAGAGTAGGGCTTAGGATTTACATGTTGAATATTGGATGAAGTTAATTTTGAGTATAGGGAAGTGAAGCTATGACAGCTACACAAAGTAACAAATTGGGAAAAAAAACCAGTACTCATTGTAATTTGTTCAATAAAATCTATCAAGAACTCAATAGTCAAAAATAAACTTTCAAGAGAAGTTTTCAAGGTTTAAGACTTGCTGAGAGAAGAACATGCTGGAACAATTGTGGAAGAAATGAAAATTAACAAAAAGCACAGCTAACTTATTTATTATTTATTTTATTTATTTAGCGCAGAATCTACAGGGTTTCACTACACAGATCAGACTAGTGGTGATCCTCCTGTTTCGAGCCTCCCAAGTGTTGGGATTACAGGTGTGAGCCACCACAGCCAGTTTTAATCTCCCTCTCATCATGCCCCATGGGCAGGGCTGGCCCTGCACACTGGGGAAGGAACCCTGGTCACTGAGCCTGCCTAAGCAGGCACTTCAGTCCACTGAGCTATCTGGCCGGCCCAAGCACACCTATTTTATGAATTGATTAATTTTATGATTTGTAGTTAGTTCGTATTATGTAGACTACAAATATTACAGTCAATATTATTCTCTGAAATGTTGCTCCTAAAGGATATTATGTTATTCTGCATTTCAATAAATTAGTTATATTTCCCCTGATCCCTCATACACCTCATAATCTATAACTTCAATAGTTATAGTTATATATAGTTAATATAGATAATAGTTATAGTTATAATATAACTAGAATCTATGATACACCTCCTAATCTATAATTTCAATAGTGATCTAGTGGGCATGGCTGAGTTTTATTTTGGAGGATATCTTATACATATCTTGCTCTTATAAATTATTTTAAAAGAAATATTGAAGGGCTGACCAAATAGCTCAGTGGATTAAAGCACCTGCAAGCCGGTAGAGGGGTCAGGGGTTCGATCCCCAGGACCTGCCCTGCCAGCCCCTCCCCCGGGGCTTGCTGAGATGGCAGTTGAGACTGGGCATGGTAGCGCATGCCTATAATCCTAGTTCTTGGGAGACTGTAAGCAGGTGTGTAACTATGAGTCTGATCTAGTAGTGAGACGCTGAACACACTGTAGACCCCTCCCTAAAACTCAAAAAATAAATAAATAACTTAATTAAAATAAAATAAAGATGGATTGTATGTTGAAATTTCATCATTCGGCAAACAAAATTGTCCCCATGGTCAGACACCTGGAGAGATTGTCCTGGAGGGGCAGTATTGACGTAATCACATAATTAATGGGTTTCACTCCAGAATTTCAGCCAACAATGATTCTAAACTCCATGGGCTTCTGTTGGGGATGTACCAGGGAAACCATTTCAATTGACATCATTTCGATCTACTCTCTAAATAAGGTGCAAATTATGGAAATTTTTCTAAGAATTACAGGAAGTTTTCTACCTTTGCGTATTTGTTTATAAAGTAGGATGCTTCAAAATCCAATTCATGTCACTTAGAACTGGAATATAGACCATTCAGATAAAATTAACAAATTAAGGATGCCTCAATTCAAAAATGCCTTGAGTCACATTTTGCTCCATTGGACACAACGCAGCCACCACGTGTAGAGGACGAGGCATTCTGTAGGTCTTTCTCACTGTGTTTCTGTGCATGATAAAACAATGTGGGCCACTTTCTTCAACACATCAACCTGTTTTTAAGAAAGTCAGGATCTTCTGGAAAGATACAGAGAATTATGTGTCAAGGGACAAATAGTAGGTATGGATGCCCTCCCTCATTTGCAAAGCTAGCTTTCATGCAAATGCCTCTCTCAAATTCCTGCACCAAAATGCTGAAAATTATCTGATCAAGAGGAATCATCTTCTGTAAACAGGAGTGGTTTTGATTATTGCCATTATTTTTCATTTTAGTCTCCCAGGAGGCACTGAAGACTGTTTGAATAAACAAAAACACATACAGAATCCTAGGGAGCAGGATTTTCTCTGCATGAATTAGCAAGAGGAAAAACATTTTCACCCAAACAAAAGGCAAGGGTTTTTCTTTTCTGATGCTCTCAGCAGCAGTTCCTTACCTATTCATTGGCTCTGAGAACCTGGCAGCAGTCCCATGTAGACACAGGGAGATTGTGAAAGGAAACAAGGACCTCTGAACAACTTTTAGGACTAACCTCAGTGCCCACTGCTGCAGCGGCAAATGGTAACATGCCTAGCCATAGCGAGGAGTAAAATCAGAGTGATGCTCTTCTGACCAGTATTAAGAGAAGGTTGCCCTGGAAAGATGGAAAGAAAGCTTCAGAGTTTAGAGTAGTAACATCTGAATGATTTTGAACATGTTCTTCCCTTATAGTAGGTTCTCCCAGTAGCAAGATTCCACTTCAACCTAGTGAACTGCAAGGAGCTATGCAGAGATAAGGGAAGAGGAAATGGGAAAGGGAGACAGGAAAGGGGTTTCTGTTGAAGTCAGGACCCTTAGAGGGTGACTGAGTTTAAACACATGATAAAGTTTATGAAGTGGGTCAAAATCACACTGAATTGTCTTACCAACTGTTGAAACAATTATTGTTTGGGTGAATCATTTTTGAAACCTGCTTCTAGGAACTTTAAATTCCAGGTCAGAGATGGGTATTCCATTGTCATTTAAACATTGTAGTTGTGCGGATTCAGCAAAATAATCCAATATAGTCCAGTGGTCCATAATAGTAGTGGGTTATGCATAAGACTGGCAATGTCAGATGTTGTTGACTTGGGCCCTTTACAGCACAGCATATTAATATTATTTCTTTTATTAATATTTTATTAATATTATTACTTTTCATACCTTGTTATACTTTTCTGCTGGATGGTTAAGACCAAGATAAAGCAAGACCTATATAACAAGAAATGTAACATTTTTATCTGATAAGGTCAGTCAAATCACCTCAGGATTTAGCTTTAAACCCATCTCTGACAAAACTAAACAAAAAAAGAGGATACAAACGAAGGACCATTTTGTATCTGTATATACAAAATAGTTAGGATAGATATACAGCTACTTTCTCTTAATTCAATGAGAAGAAAGATTTGTACTAATAGTGTTTGGACAGGATATCATGTCTGCATCTTGTACTATGAATAACCACGACAAAGACAACAACATGCAATGTATTAATTATTGAAACTATCCTATTAATTGGTTTTGAAACTGTCTCATTGCTATTTGTTTCTCAATAAAATTAATAAAAAATAAATAAATTCCAGGTCATTTCCAGGTTCCACTAGGGGTGAGTAAAGCAGCCTTTCTGGATGTCCTACAATGTTCTCAAGCAGAAAGAAGCACATATTATAGGGAAGTCATCAGAGGAGTGCTGAAAGTCCTGACCTTGATTAATGTATGGATATTTATTTATGAATTGTATAAATGCATAAGGTACTCTTTGGTTGTGCATATTATACTATAAATTTATTTTACAGTATAGATAAAAATAAAAAGAGGACAGAGTGGCTGATACTCTCTTCTTGGCAGTTGTAGTTAATCATTCTTATTCCTTGGAGTGTGGACAGCCCAGTATTGACTCCAATGACTTGGGAAAGGGAAAGTGGCCCTTTGCGAGTTCCAGATTAGCAGATCTTCACAAATTTAACCATAGCAGGTGGCTCCTGAATTTTGGGAGAGTAAAAGTTGGACCAAGTTTTCAGTTGCGTTCAAGGCAGAAGTGGTAGTTCAGATCCATTGGTTTTTAAAATGCAGGTTTTCAATGTCAGTGTCTTTGCCACCCAGGCAGATTTGAAGAAAGATGTTAAATCTTGACCCAAAGAGGAAACAAAAGTGTATTTATTCATCTTAAATGTGTTTATTTAGTATCTCGATGTTCTGGATCTATACTAGAATGAATCAAACAGACCAGCAAGCTGCTCATATCAGCTTGCAGTGCAGTGACCAATGACGTGGTTCTTACCAAACCTGACTTTGGCTTAGCCTTCTGTCACTGTTTCTCTCTTATCACTACCAGTGTTTCAGGGCTGGCCAAATAGCTTAACAGATTAAAGCACTTGCTAAGGCAGATGCAGGGACCAGGGTTCACTCCCCGGCATGCTGTGCCACCCCCATCCCTGAGCGCACTGAGACACGACTGAGATGGCGTGGTGGTGAGCGCCTGTAATTCCAGCTCTTGGGAGGCTGAAAAACAGGAAAATCACTGAGTATGATCTGTGTAGTGAGACCCTGTAGACCCTGTACTGAATACAAAAACAAAACAAAACAAAAATCTGTCTTTCTGTTTTGTAATCAGTTGCATTTACTACACCAATACTAGTAACTTCTTCAATGCGCAAGCTCTGCCAGTTTACAAAGAACTTGCATATTATTTCTTCAATATGCCACACAGCAATGTCTTAGAATTTTCAAATAGTATAAGAGGAAGCATGGGTTAAGGGAGTGCCTACGTTGCTGCAAGTGATAAATTTCTAGAGCCTTAAAACATGATGTAAGTCCAAGTTTCCTGATGCAGGAATGTGTGTTCCTCTCTGAATATGCTGATCTATTACATATGAGGGTTCTGATTGGTTTCTTCCCCTTTAAGGAAATACAATACTTAAAATAGATTAGATATGTGAGGCACAGTCCTTAACGCTTCAGGGCCCCCTTGTGCCCTCCATGGCTTTCATCAGATCCCACGGTCTTCCGTGTACTGTGAAAGTCAACTTTTGGACTAAAATAGGCAAACAGGATGCTCCTACTAACATACCTGCAATCGTCTACTATCACCTCTTATCTGCCTACCCATCCATCTACCACTTGTCTATCTGCTTATCTTTCCATCTGTTTTTGTAGTCAGTTACCATTTATTAAAATAATCAGCAGCATATTCAGAGTTAATAATTGATATAGAATTCAGGAGAGTTTGGACATAGATATCAGGTCATTCATTAAGCAGTGAGAAATTAAACTGCCATGTCTTTGGAGGATATGCACATTTGGTCAGGGCAGGACTCAAGGCCCAGCACAGGCAGGCTTTCCCACCAGCTATACCTCTGTCCTACGCTAAGCACATTCAATTCTCTCCTACCCTCTCTCTTCAAAAACTAAACACATTTCAAAGGGCACAGCCCTGACTGAACACATCTACAGTCAGAAACGGGAGTGGAGGTATAAATCCAGTCTCTTCCAGATTTTAAGAATACACACCATATCTCAGACACTTTCTTGTCCTACTCTTAGTTTACACTAGCAATTCTGGTTATGGTTGGAGAAGATATAATTGCAGGGCCCCAGAGCAGGCAGTACTGTTTTCTTTGATGAGCTTAGGCACATAGCACCAACAGAGAAAAGAAAAGAACCTTCAGAAATCCCATGAAGGATGAAACCAGGGATCAGAGCACAGCTAGGAGGAAGCAGCTTGGTAGGGTGTCCGGGGTGAGGAAAACCCAGAATGCAAGAAGAGAAATCATAAGTGACTAGACCTTAAAAAAGTTGGGTGCAGTCCCAAGCCCAGGCCAGCTTTACACAAAACTTATGCCAGGCATCCCTTCTCTGCACAGTCCATATGGATAATCGCAGTCGGATGTGTCAGTGTTGAACTGTGAAAGTCCATCGTAACAGGAAAATATTTACCACTACGGAAAACTCAATGTGTTTTAAACATCAGCCTTTCAGCACAAAAGCGCGTGTTCTCTGGACCTTCTGATAAGTCAGACACTACTTGCTTTACTTATTTATCTATTTATTCTACTTTCTTCATTCATTTTCTTTGTCAAAAGCAAAATGTGCAAACCCGGTATTAATCTAGAGTCTGGAATCTGTGTGTCTTGGCTGGAAGATTAATCAATAAGTTAGAAGTGGAAAATGGACAGAAGAAATCGTGGCAGAGAAGACAAAGGACAGAAACGGGCAGAGTAGGGGCAGGCCGCGTAGTCGTCCGGTGGCGACGGTGAAGAGGAACTTCCCTCGGTCCATGGAGGCCTTGCTGGTGCGCAAAGTTCACTGTTCGGCGCCATGGATCTCCAGGTGGGTCACGGTTAGAAATACACCAACCTGGAGGACTCCATGCTGTCGAGCTGTTCACGAGCAGCGGACGCTTCCAACGCCATCCGCCAGGACCGGAGGTGGTTTTTGCCACACGCCCTGGAGGATCTCCTCCTCCTCCTCCTCCTCCTCCTCCTCCTCCTCCTCCT
>NW_004524603.1:19267027-19269105 GCF_000260255.1 Octodon degus | reverse complement strand
CTCTTGACAGCTCTGCCTCAGAACGGAGGTCCTTTCTGCGCATGTGGTTAAACCTGGTGTCTCAATGTACCCTGCTAGCTGATAATATTGATCTTGATCAAAGCCAGTTGGAAACAGTGGAGGTATGTGAAGTATTAGTTTGGGAATTTGATTATGTATAAGAAGAATTTTAGTAACAGGTAAGCGCAGCATATGAAACAATTCAGGTCTTTCTGAAATTTAATTTTGTTAGACTTCTAGAATTGGGACATTGGCATGTTATTTGTAACAAATGAAACATGGCTTTTTGTTTTACAGTAAATGCATTAATTATTTTAATTTAAGATCCTTTTTATTGTTCCACTCACTGTGTTTTATAATACAGTATTTCCCTCACCTCTCCAGAGGATGCAATGGAAGAAATTCTGTGGATGCTTGTAATCTCAGACAGAACTAAACCCTATTTATATCATTTTTCCTATGTATAGATACTGGTGGTAAAGCTTAATTTATAAATTATACACAATTAGAGATTAGTAAGTGTAGCTGATAATAAAATAATTGTAAAAAATGTACTGAGAAAAGTTATTTAAACAATTAATATATTGTTGTATTTCCTGTTTAGCAGTTTCAAGTCATTGTGGATTGTAAGTGAAACCTCAGAAAGCAAAACTATTGGGTGAAAGGGCACAGCTGTAATGTTTAATAAGATTAAAACTATTTTTGCTATGCTTTAATAAGAATTCTTTTCTTTTAACAGTAGTATGGCATTGGATTTGGGCTTAAGGGAGGTTTTATATAGGACATTCTTAAGTTGAGTTTTATCCATGTTTTAATTTAATGTATTAGGGTTATCTCATTATAAGATATCTTTTCCTATTGGTACTGTTACATCTTATTATTTGTTTTCCCAATAGTAAAACATTTTAATTGAATGACTTTGTCATGCAATTCTCTTTTAATGTGTTGTTGAATTCCATATAGTATTTTGCTAAAGTGTTGTGAATCTACTGTCAGAAGTGAGATGGAGCTAAAGTTAATTTTTAAATTTTGAATTGTATCTGACTTATATCAGTCACATTGATTATATAAAATTAGTGTTTCTCCCTTTCCTTTTCTTGTGCTGTTGACGTGTTTGCATAGAATAGATGGGTTATTTCTTGAGGTGTTTGCGAGATCTTGTTTATATAACCCTTGGTAAAAGTATAAATTAATTTTTACAAAACATTTAAAAATCAACTCTAGTTGGGTGTGGTGGTGCACAAATGTAATCCCAGCACTCAGGAGGCTGAGGCAGGACAATCATTGGAAGTTTGAGATCTGCCTGGGCTACAAAGTGAGTTCAAAGCTAGCCTGCCAGGCTGAACTATGATGCAAGAGACTATATCAAAAAGACAAAATCAAAAAGCACAAAAACAAAAAACTTGTAGCATCGTTCTATTTTGCTCATTCATATTTCATGTAATTCTTTCTTTTTTTAGTGGTGCAGGGGATTGAACTCAGACCCTTGGGCTTGCCAGACAAGCACTTATTCTCCTGAGCTATTTCCCCAGCCCCTAATTTCATTTTTGAAGTGGGAAACTTTTAGATTTCTTACCAATTACCTAGTTAGTGAAAATGATTACAGCATTTATTAAACAATTGTGTACATAATGCTGTTAAGTAATTATTAATTAAATTTACTTTCTTTTTCTTTTCCTAATTTTAATTGGTTTTTCTCATGCTTTGAAGTAAGGTTTTTCCAGAATTGTTTTATGAATTTTTAATTTTCTTAATTCTGTTGTGATTTATCATTATTGCTTATTTTTGGTGTTCTTTACCCAATTTTATGGGAATTATATTTCCTTTATTTTTATAAATTCTTGTTTAGGGTGTGTACTTCTTTCTCTTCATATGCCTCCTCTCTCTTCTATCTTTAATATTTCCTGCTTAGTATTCAAAACGTTTAGGACTACGAATCTGTATCTGACAGTTGTTTCAGTCTCATCTAAAAACGTAGAAACAACTTAGTGAGTAAAGCCCAGGCCAGGAGTGAACCTGCATTAAATTTGAATGTTGGCTGTTTCACATAATGTGCACAGAGGGCTGGGGAGATAGCT
>NW_004524603.1:19254497-19260456 GCF_000260255.1 Octodon degus | reverse complement strand
CTACCCTCAGCTTGATTCAAGTCCCCTCCTGTACTCTGTCCGTCCAATTTAACATATCTGTCTCATTGATGGCAACTAATCTTAATAGCTATAAAAGGTCCCTTTTGGTCTGGGTGTGGGGGCACACACCTGCAATCCCACTACTTGGGAGGCTGAGGTAGGTGGATTTCCATGGGTCTGAGGCCAGCATAGGCTACAAGTAAGTTTAAAGCCAGCCTCCATTACATAGTGAGATTCTGACATCTTATTTATTTATTTATTTATTTATTTATTTGATACAGGGTCTCGGTACACAGCTCAGACCTGTAGTGACCCTCCTGTTTCAGCTTCCCCAGCACTGGGATTACAGGTGTGTACCACCATGCCTGGTTTTGGGGCCAGCACGGAATGTGGTACCAGAGAATGAACTCAAGTCCTTGCACTTGCCAGGCAGGTGTTTAGATTGCTGAGCTATCTCCCCAGCTTAAGATCCTGTCTTTTTTTTTTTTTTCGAAGTATCTTCTGTCTCTCTACTGAGTTGACAAGCTATCATCTCAGCTCCAAATTTCTATTTCTTGGGGTGACTTATTAGAGGTTAAGGGCTTTGTCATTTAATGTGTTATTTTTTATTAGAAATAGTACTAGAGTCTAAGACATCCAATGGATATCAATTTGCAAAAGATAACCAAAATACAAAAATATATATAATTATTATTCCAAATCTGCTAATTGAAAAAAAAATCTAATTAACTTTAAACAAATTTAACACTAACATACACAGCATTAACCTTAGATTCACATCCTCTCTGAAATACGTTTTAAATGACACCTGTCTTAGATTGCTATTGCATGGATTGAGATAATTTCATAAGAGCTTTCTGGAATCAGAGCACATAAACCAATTAATGGTGGGGCAAAATAGCTGTATTTAGTTCCTTGTTACTATGTAGAAGACTCAAGACAGTAGGAAAATCTAGAATTCAAGTGGAAGTTCATTTTTTGCTAAACTTATGAATATCACACTTACAATATATTAAGGTTACAATGAAATGTCTAACTGAATGATCATTTAATATTTATCTAAATGATTCCATAGGGCTGGCCAAATAGCTCAGTGGATTAAAGCACCTGCAAGCAGGCACAGGGACCAGGGTTCAATCCCTGGGTCTGGCCCGCCAGCTCCACCCCCAGGGCACACTGAGAGGGCAATTGAGACTGGTCATGGTGGTGCATGCCTATAATCCCAGCTGTTGGAATGTTTTAAACAGGGGGATCACTACGAGTTTGATCTAATAGTGAGATCCTAAACACCCTGTAGACCCTTCCCTAAAATATAATAATAATAATAATAATAATAATAATAATAATAATAATAATAATAAATGGTTCCATAACATAAACCACAGTATTCTATTAATTTGTATGATGACTATTTTAATCATCTTATCTGTGACTGGCATCTCTCTGTTACGCAAATTAATAATAAAAATAAAATAAATAATTACTCTGTTTGCTATTCAAGATGGCCGAGTGCTGCTTTCTATTTGTACAAGGAAAAGTTATTCAAAAAAATCCATTTTCACGCACAATTTTTTTAATCTTTCCAAGGAAGTGTATCAGTCAAGAAGAAGTCTCAACGGCACAATTTTCTGTTTGGAGAGACATTTCTCCTTTGCTAAGGTCTGTGGCAAATTCAGCAGAACCATCTCTGTCCCCAAAGGTGAGGAACATGTGATAACGTCCCTTAGCGAACACCTCAATGTCACCTCCCATTAGAGAAGATCTAGCAGTGTGTGTCACCTTAGTGACACTGGCTTGGCAAATTAGTGCTGTGAAGCAGAGTTTTATATTTTTCCTTTTTTAAATGATAATAAGGTAGAAGTTTAGAGAAAGGAAAAACATGTAAATAGTAGATCTAGGATTCTGCTTAGGCCTTCCCCCGCCCCATTATGGTGTATGTCAGGCTTATTTCCCTAAACTCATTTCCAAATACAGGAAATAAACCTACTGGGACTGTCAGTACTAGCGGCACAACAGTGCTGGTTATTCACGACATACGGTTTTAGTATATTAGATGAAAAGTTATGCTCTTACTTCAAAATGAGTGGAACCTGCCTTTAACTACTTTTCTCTCCTGCCTAACTCAAGCTCCCATAATGCACTGGGATTCCAAAAATACACATGCAACTATTCATCTCTGATTCCTTTTGTTTCACTTCATTATTGTTCCAATTGTTAGACTCCTTTTCCAGTTCATGCAATTTTTCTCAATTGATTATGCAATCATTGAAGTGGCAACTTCAAACTCACCTACTCTCTGGCTGATTGCGAAGTATTCATAAAACAGTGTCTAAAGAAAGGTTATGTCTGAAAGAAAAACAATCACAGCTTTCATTCATTAGAGTATATTATAGTGGTTAGACTGCCCATTTCAGAAGGGCAGGACAGGACTCTTGGGGAGGAGAGGGCTGCTACAGTGGGTTCACACAGAGTGCCCACCTGGGAATGAATTTACTTCTCTTCTGAATGGTGTTTTATAGAGGAAAATCTTGATATGCACCAAGAGCAGCACATGGATTGACTAAAAAAAAAATCCTTTTAAAAACAGATAAAAGAAAATGATGCAGAATAGTCAAAGAGAAGAGTCAAATGTTTCTTGATTTCAAAGTGCCACCTTAAGAATATAGTGAATAATTGTAATAAGCAATGGGGATTTTGTTTTTGTTTTTTTAACGGGATCTTGCTATGTAGTTCAGGCTGGACTTGCCCTCACTGTGTAGCTCAGGCTGTCCTCAAACTAACAGCAATCTTTCTGCCTCAGCTTCCCAGATGTTGGGAGAACAGGCATGAACCACCACACCCAGCTTCAGCAATAGGACTTCTGAGCCTCAGTTTCCTCATTTGTAAAATGGAAATATTAACACAACCTACCACACTGAAGGAAGGCATAGAGGATGATGCAATACCACACATGGGTATATTGAAGCTATGCTCAAATGTTTGGCATTATAATGCAGCAGACACTGCTAAGTGAACTCTTGGGCGTTTTCAATTCTTCAAGAAGGATATTGGTACCTTTTTATTACTACTGATTTCCCTTGGAAATAGAAAGAGTTGACTCCCTTCAGCCCTAGTGCAGTAAAAGATTAGAGAGAAGCATTCATGCATCCAGCAGAATATTCACCCTCTATGTATATTGGGACTTACAGGCCTTGTGGACATTGTTTAATTAGCTAGCTTGTCATGTTTCTACTCTAACACTCACTTTATTCCTGCAGAAAGTGTATACTGGAGGAAAGGAATGTACCTAGTAACACTCATTTTGATAGGTTTATGGCAGCGATGGTGAACCTATGGTCCAAGTGCTGCTTGTGTCACTAAGGGCTATCTCCCCAGGTCCTGAAAGCTCAAAAAGAGTCACTATCACTGATTAGGGAAGCAACTACACTCAGTAACTCTTTCCTTTGGAATAAGTTCATTCCTTTTACCCGTGTCTATTGTACCCTTCAGATTCCATTTTTCTCTTTCAGGTTCTCACACTAAGGAGACAATACAATGTTTGCACACGTATGCCTGATTTATTTCACCTAAGATTATGTTCTCTAGAGTTATTGAGTTGAGAAGGACATGAGAGGGAGTGGGGGAAAGAGATTTATCTATGTATGTAAGCAGGATGGTTTGGACAACTGTACTGTGCATTTCTGTTCGTCTATGGAAAGAAGTAGTTAATGCTTTAATTTGTTTTGTTCTCTGTTTTTCAATTGTTTCTCCTTTTGGTCTTCTTAATTTCTTATACACTTCTTTCTCTTTTTCTTTCTTGTTCCAATTTTGCATGCATATATCTGGTAATATGAATAACTGGTTGGAAGACAACACTACATATTAGAACAAATGCTGTGAAATTCATATTATTTTGGTAAATGAAAATCTGTAGCACTTGTATTTCTTTCTGTTTTAACTGTAGTTTGTACTCTCTTTAAAAATAAAAAATAAAAATAAAGCAGCTACAAAGAACAATGATACAGTCAAATAAGTTGCTTAAGTACAGTCATGTGTTACCCACCTCAGGCCGAATGAGATTAATTAAGTAACAGTGGGCATGTGCAGCAGCAGATTGATTGCTGAATAACTCAATGAAAAAAAAATAGACAATTTTCAATTGCTGAGACTATAATGAATGATTGATGTAACTAATTTGCCTCCCCTGAGTTGACTGATAGATTTTAAATGGAAGTGGTCAGCAATTTGGTTATATTGACTCCACCTACTGTGATGGGTAGTATTAAGAAATCTCAAGACTTTGGAAGGGTTGTAACACATTTTTGTTTACAAGGAAATAGAAGAATCTCAGAATCTCTCCATTAGAATTTCTCTCTACAAGCTCGTGTACTGATTAGTACTAAGTCCTGATTACAGTGAGGAAATCAGGGTTGGCGAGATAGCTCAGGGCCTGCTTAGGCAAGATTAGGCAAGCACAGAGACCACTGTTCAATCCCTGGCACCACATGTGGAGCCAGCCCAGCCCCTAGGGTGGGCTGAGCCAGCCAGAGTCTGGACTTAGTGGGGTTAACCTGTAATCCCAGCACTGGGGAGGCTGAACACAGGAGGATTCCCATGAGTCCAAGCTGCATAGGGAGAGGCCACAACAACCAAATACATTTTAAAAATGGGGAAATCAAAAGACTGTATTGATAGAAATAGCCAGAATAATCAGGGATTGGAGGGGAAGGGTAACAGACAAACAGCTACCACTATCCTTTGTGACAGAGCTGATGTCCACACTGCCAGCACGCTGGCCACTCCGAAACCAGGACAGTGTGAAATCAAGCGATAGAAAATGCAGCCGGCACAAATGACAATCTCCAAATCAGAAGATATTTTGAGAAGAAGGAATTCACTTTCCTTTTTCCTGTTTGTGTTTCATAAGTATTGTGAAATGCTGTAAAATAAGTATCCTAGAATCGTGCTTTTGTTATTTAGAAGCAGAAAACAGCAACATTAGATTCATACCATCCTGTTCCTCTTGGCCCCATTGCTTCCCTGTTCAAGCTTAACCTGGTAAAGGTACTTGTAGACAGTGAGTTAACTGAATTATGAATGATAACCTATAATGGGTCCTGGTCACAGGACCTGTTTCTGGAGTCCACTCACTATTCCAGCTGGACTGTGTCATTCTTTTCAGAGGACTGCTTCTCTGAGTCTTATACTACACCACCATTTCAGTCATCAGTGGAGTGTGCGCCTCAGAATCCTAATACATGACAGCTCACCTCAACTAAATGTGACTCCACTGGCGTCTCAGTCAGCAAAATAGCTGTGCAACTTTGAATCAAATATTATTGCAGAAAGTATGCATAAAATGAATGCACATGATCTTTATTTTAGATATTATGCTGCCCTTACAAAGAAATATTATCACAGTCACGGTCCAACGGTGGTGTTGAAGAGGTTTGGTGTTATTTTTATTTCTTTCTTCCATATTTAAACTTCATTATCTTATCTACAAAAGGCCCTCATGATAAGGACTGTCAGCACTGTAATTGCATCCGATACCAGTTCAAATGAAGGTTTATTTTATCCCTGTTTTCTGTTCTTCTCTCCACTTATGTATTACCCCCTTTTTCGATAATTTTTTTTCTCTATGGCAGCATATTTTCCTTCATATCTACATCCTGCAATAAAATGTACCTATGTATCATATTTTTGCTTTTATTTAATTATCCCCTTTCTCTTCTGTGGTTTAGTTTTCATCATTTCCTCATTTTTAACATTAAAGAATGTAGTATACTTGGGTTTTATAAATGACTGAGAATCCTGTTTGTTGTATTACATAATGTTCTTCATATAAACATACAAAAGCTAACTTCCTATTACAGTTCAAAATTCGGGAACAGTCTCTCTCTCTCTCTCTCTCTCTCTCTCTCTCTCTCTCTCTCTCTCTCCCTCCCTCCCTCCCTCCCCCCCTTCTTTCTCTCTGGAA
>NW_004524603.1:19248518-19254397 GCF_000260255.1 Octodon degus | reverse complement strand
GCCAGTCCTGCAGATGACCCACAGCTAATACGGCCTGCTAGTCTATAATAGCACGGCCATGTTATACATGCACACAGAGAGATGTAAAAAGTTACATGTTTTACATGTCTTCGTTTCTATGTCTTATTCAGCCACTTTTTTTGACCTTGCTTTTAAAAATAAAACTACTTTATCTGTATCTATTTTCAATTCTGTACTCACTGAAATTGGATTGAATTCTTACTTAATTCTTTTTCCTTTTCGTACCGGGAATTGAACTTAGTACCTTGTGCTGCTAGGGAGGCACTTGTGTTCCTAAGCTCCATCTCCAGCCCAACTTCTAACTAAATTCTAAGTTGTTTTATGCATATTATGAATTCTGCACATAACTAATTGTTGCTATGTTTTCTGTTCTAGATTGAGTGGGTGTTCCTACTAGCTGTTCCTTTTTCTACAGCGCATTTCTTTATTAATTTTCCATGGTGTTTCTTCTCCATTTCTCCTTAAGGAATATTTACTTAATTTAAGTGGAAATGCCAGAAAGGATTAAAGTTATACTTGAAGTATGAAAATCAGAGAAGCAGAGAAATCCCATTTAAGGTATAGAGAAAAGTAAATACAATTACTTTTACAGTGAGGACTTTATACTAGTTATGATCAATAGGGTGTGCATTTAAATGTTATTGTAGTAAGGGCTGGCGAGATAGCTCAGTGGACTAAGCACTTGCCTGGTTAGGCAAGCACAGGGAATGGGGTTTGATCCCAGGCACCACATGCTGTGCCAACCCCATGCCCAGGTGCACTGAGCTGGCTGGGTGTAGAGGTGCATGCTTGTAATCCCAATGCTGGGGAGGCTAAACACAGGAGGATCACTAAGAGTCTGAGCTGCATAGTAAGACCCTTTACCAAATGCATAAAAAATACTAATCAATAAAACTTGTTACAGTAAAAGATACATTGCCACTGCTACCACATAAAAGATGCCCCCTTGCTTTGAACAGACCAATCTTGTCTTTCACATCGCCTTGGGAAGTATTTCTGGAAGTCTTTTCCAGAGCATCTTTAGTTGTGCTATGCTAGTTGTCTTGATGTCCTGTATCTATTCAAACCTCTTACGTTTCCTGGTCTCTTTCACTTGGGAAAGAATCAGATGTCGCAGTGCACCAGGTCTAGAGAATAAGCTGGGTGAAGACACCCCATAAAGCTGTTAAGTAGCACTTGGTAGCAGCATTCATGTATATATATATATTCTTATATATTTCATATAAGAATGTTCATGAAGGTTCATATAAGAATATATATCACAATTAGGAAACACAGGTATTGGGATTCAACTCCACTGAGCAGCACCTGCCTGCAAGTGCAAAGTCATGGGTTCAATTCCTGGTACCAGACCAAAAAGACAAAACAAAAAAAAACACATCCCCACACAAAAATTCCAAGAGCAATTGGGGAAGACAGTTGCAAAGAAGAACTTCCAAAGCTGCTTTGGAAATTGACGAGGGGGCCTGGGGAGATAGCTCAGTAGAGTAAGAGCTTGCCTGGCAAGCACAGGGTCCTGAGTTCAATCCTTGGTACTGAAAAAAAAAAAAAGTAAGAAAGAAATTAATGAAAAGGAAGGAATAAGTGTGTTTGAAGCAAGAAGAAGCCTTTTGAAAGGGTTTAATGGCAATGTATCATTTACTGTAATTTGTTTTAAATTTAAACCATTCACTTAGAGTAAAACCACCATTTGGCTATCACTGAAACTATAAGCTCATTATATTTATTTTCCTATTTAAGCCTCAAAACAATTACGGATAATGACAGCTTTCAGCACTGTCTTTCTTTTGCTTGATAAGAAGAGTCCATTCTGGGTAATTTGCTGAAATTAAAACACATACAATGTGAAAGGAAGCATACCAAGGTGCTTAAATTAAGTGCCATGCAACAGCCCCTCAATACTTGGCCATTTTCTTATAAAAGATGGAGCAAAATAGGTCATAAGTGGTTGTGCTTACTCACCAATGGAATTATATTCAGACCAAATCATGATACCCTTTATGAGTGGGACTTTTAAATCTAAACTGGTAATGATTTTATAGACCTGTAAAGCAGAAAGATGTAGCAGTGGAGTGTAGGGCTGAAGCCAATTTCCCTTACACTTTGGCTCTATGTCCACATCCTAATGCATACGGAAGAATTTTAACTTGTCTACCACAGTACCAGCATGCCTGCACCTGTGAACTCAATTTTGAATGATCAGTTGATACTCCAAAGTGAATTTTCTCACAGAATCAATCTGCTCATCTAAAAATCTAAGTTATTCTGCTTAGGAATATCTTGCAAAAGTAACAGGACATCTGTTTGTATCACCCACAAATCTATCCCATGTCAGTTACAGGAACTGGGAAAAAGCATTTATGACACAATTAACTTGGAAGATCAAAGATAAGTGTGCAGCCTCTAAAATAAAGGTGAAATTGCATTAATATATGCATAATTTGAAATGCCTACTCAACTACTAATAAAACAGCATAGAACAATAGTAAGACATTCTTTTGACTCTTGAGCTTTTGAGTTTGTGTTTCCAGGAGTTGACAACTCTTTGCCTTAATTTTCTGCTATGGTTTTATATGCTTTTTATGTACTAATTTGCCCAACATGCCGATCAGCCAGGGCACACATGGTTTTCCCAGGTCAAAGATGATTCTGAGCTTATGCATTAATTCCAACTGTTCTTATTTTATTCTCATGATGAATATGCCAGAATTTGTAGGAAGAGGAAATAAGATAATAAACAAATCACAGTCTTGTTTTCTGATACATTTTTGGCCTCTCAGTAATATTTTATAGAATATTCTTCTTTATTGGAGAAATAGAAATATGTGTTAATGAAAATTATCATTTACTGATTATTGTGTGGCAAGTCTAAGTCTTTTACATAGTTACTCAGATTAATCCTTAGTGTAACTATGTAAAGCAGGTTGTATCTATGCCCATTGCTTAAAAAGGGTAACTAAAGCAAACAGAGTCTCAATAACTTGGTTAAGGTTAGGCACTTGTCAATGTTGGTGTGACAATTTGAAGGCAAAATCAATCAGCTGCTAGGGATAGCTTCACATTTCTGCTCAGGTATATGCCCACAAAGGTCCACAATGTATGTTTTCAAATGCTTTTGCACATGCACACACAGGTGCACGCACACTCTCACACACACATGAACAGATGCACACACACATGCTTGCAGAATAAGCATGTGCTTGAATGATTGTACTCATCCAATATGACTATAGAGTCTCAGACCCTAACCTACCCAAGGATATACTTCTGTATGAGCTTCCCTCTTCAATTCATACATGACATTTTTTGCGTAGTTGATACAAATCAATAAAAATAGGAATGCTTAAAAATAATACATATATTTTCCGGAGAAATACTGACTTTAAACTACTATGATCACCTTGTCTCCCATTATTTGCAGAATATAACCAACAACAGGTAAAATAGGTATTACCTGTTGAATAAATTTTCTTTCCAAGATAAGATTGTGTATTTAGGGCTGGAGAGATAGCTCGGCAGTCGAAGTGCCTGCCTGGCAAGCACAAGGATCTGAGTTTGATCCCCATTACCACATGCTGAGGTGGGCCCTGAATATTGGGCATTCCAGGCCAAACACCAAAACTGGGAGTGGAGACACATGCCTGTAATCCCAGAGCTGGGGAGGCTGAGACAGAATGATCATTATGAGTCTAAGCTGCATAGCCAGACCTTGTACCAAATGAATAAAAGATTAAAAAATAATTTAAAAATGCTTATTTAATTTATAAATAATATATAATGATATGGAAGAAAAATATTTATATATACATACATACATACACAATTTTCACACAAACAAGATGTCATATATATTTAGCAATTGGGAGAGTAATGGCAAATGTGAACTTCAGCCACGTTGAAGCTTTAGCTTAGAGCTTGGGCCAGAGAAGACGCTAAATAGGAAAAGCAAAGGCAATGTTGTATTTTGATGATTTAGGCAACTCAAGGAGGCAGTAAAAAATGCCATGCTTATCTAATCATTTTATTTTCAATATCTGTTTGTCCAATTGCTAGTGGTGTCATTAGCTGAGAAACAGATGACATCCATTACCTATGGCTGTGATTAACAGAGTAAGTTAGTACAATTCTCTCTTTACCTGGCCTTACTGGTGCCTTTTCTTTCTGGCAGCTTGAAATGAAATCAAGTAACTATTATTGCAATGACATGGATCCACTGGCAGGACTCTGAATCATCTCTTTCCATTTTAAGGTCCCCAAATCAGAGCATCAAATACTTTACAGTCTCAGTGATGATCCCTGTCACCTTGGTATGATGTGAAGAGTGAATCTTGGTTTTGTTTTTTTGTTTGATTGTTTGTTTTTTACTGAGATTCCCAGAAGAAAGTGTACCATGTTTTCTAAGGATGGCCATAAAGAGGAATATGGTTGGTGGTGTGCCATTCTCATGCACAGCAAAAACTGTCCTGTTCTCTTTTCTCAGGAGCATCTTGTCATCCTTGGACACTTCAATCTAGCTGTCTTATCATTGTTACTATGTGCTGTGCTACCAATTTGTTTTATGAATAGTTTCTAACTTCTTATTGTAGCATTCTTAAATTTCGGTGTGGTGAATTAAAATTAAGGGGCTTGCGTGTGTGGTCAAAAAGAGTGAGAGAGGGAGAGAGATAAAGGGAGGGAGGTGAGACATAGAAACAGAGGGAAGGGGAGACAGTGGGGAGGAAGGAAGGAAGGAAGAGGGGAGCGAGACAAGAGAATTCGGTGCCACAACAAATGGTGTTGTTTCAGTTCTTCGTTACTGCGTAATTTTGCCTCTCCAATATACAAATTATATTCTTTAGTTGGCCTGATCATAAATGATTTGTGTTATTTCTAGAGAAAACTGAGCATTTCTGATCAATTTAATGCAAATACTCTAGTTAAGAGAAGGAAGATAAAAAAGAGAGAAGGAAGAAGGGCCGGAGAGATAGCTTAGTGGACTACACCTGCTTAGGCAAGCACAGGAGCTGGGGCTTGATTCCCCCCCCCCCTCATGCTGTGTAGGCCCTGCCCCTGAGCATGCTGAGCTGGTAACCGAGACCAGATGTGGTGGTGCATGCCCGTAATCCCAGCACTGGGGAGGCTGAAAATAGGAGCATCACTTGGACTCCGAGCTGTATAGTGAGACCCTATACAAAATTCCTTAAAAAAGTAAAAAGAAAAAAGGAGAAGAAAGAAAACAAAGACCCTTAATGTATAAAAATCCTAAGTAATTTATATGGGTGAAAATTGTTTATATTCAGCAAAACAAGAGCTGGACTTCAGCAATCATGTGGATGAGAATTAATATTGTATCAGTTCAGTTAACTGACATCATAGAATACCCCATGTGACAAATGTAATATATCTTAGAGTGATAGCATCTTAAACAGGAGCAAAATTGACACCAGAAAAACAGGGAGATATTTGTTTAGTGTTTGTTGTATATTTAATTCATGGCCTAGAATTCTGTAGATATAATCATGCCTTACAGTAGATGCCATTATTTTTCCAATATATCCTTAAGAAACTTAAGGAACAGAATATGTACACAGTTACTTGCCCAAATTCACACAAGTACCTTCTGTGAGGCCTAGGATTGAAAGCCAGCCTCCATGCCACAATCCTGTGCTAAGTCTAATTTTTTGGAACTTCCGGCTGTATCTTCTTTTTTTTTTTAATTTTTAATTTTTATTTTTTTCCTTGAATTTTTTTATTGGTACATTTTATATATACATAGTGACAGCATTCATCATAGGGGAATTGTACCTTGCTTCAAATAATAGTTACAAGCATTTTTAAAAAAGATTTAAAGTTTCTGAATTTAGTTCAACTTATAATAC
>NW_004524603.1:19223548-19238661 GCF_000260255.1 Octodon degus | reverse complement strand
TGTGTGTGTGTGTGTGGCCAGCTCAGCCCACCAGGGGGCGGGGCTGGCTGGCATGTGGTGCTGGGGGATTGAACCATGGTCCCTGTGCTTTGCCAAGCTTGTTCCAAGTAGGTGCTTTAGACCACTGAGCCATCTCACCAGCCCCATAGACAAATTTTCAATTCAGCTCCTGAAGTTTTCTGAAGTTTTCTTTTGTTTAGGTGTCTCTTATTTATTACCTTCCCTGGCTGTTGTTTGTCTACTTTTTGACACCTGCTGTCCTTCCATGTGCATTAAAGATTCTGGGATGTGCCTTTAATTTATTTTAAAACCTCATCAACTGCATTTCTGAAATGCAGTGGGGAAATTATGAAAATGAACATGGTACTAATCCCAGGCCACTAAGCCCAGGCACATTGTGAAATGAAAATGGTAACTTTGATGCATTTATTAATTTTTAAAATTCTCTCTTCCTTTTGTTTGCTTTCTGCCTCTAAACTTATTTATTTATTTATTTGATGCAGGGTCTCACTATACAACCCAGACTCATAGTGATCCTCTTGTCTCAGCTTCCCCAGCACTAGGATTACAGGTGTGCACCACCATGCCTGGTCCCGGTGGCTGGCACGGAGGCACGCCATGCAGTACTAGGGATCAAACGTGGGTCCTTGTGCTTGCCAGGCAGGTGCTTAGATCACTGAGCTGTATCCCAAGCCCCATTTTTAAATTATTACCTGCTTATATTTCACTTTTCTCACATAATTTTTCTCCTTTCTTGCTTCCTTCTTTAAATGTTCAAATTGCTTCTCTTTTTAGAATCACTCACTGTATTCTTCATTTGTTCGTGTTTCCTGCATTCTGATGCAAGGATGTAATCGTATACCTCTTTGCCTCCTGTTGATACATAGACATGTAGCCATCCTCTGACCGACTGGCAGAAGAGAATGGCTATTGGCTGCCCACAGGGTCAGGGTCAGAAGGGTGTCCTGAGAGATCAATTGTGTCTCCTCTGCTTCTGTACCACATAATCAAACCATCAGAGCTGCTCTGCACAGACAGGCCACTCTGCCGTGACAGAGTGATGAACCTTGATGGATGGTGAGTGGCTGTCAGTTTTCTCCGGACCCAGCATTCAACCTCAATCATCCATCACTATCACCCCATGCCCCCTAAATACAAGGCTTGCCTAGGAAAGGTTATGAGGCAGGATTGGCTTTTTAAATTTCCATCGCATCTTTGAATTTAGAAACTTTCTTACTTCAAAATAACTGAGTTAGCCAATAAGTCAGTGTTGTAAACTTTAAGGTGTCTAGCCTAATACAAGCAAGGAGAATCAGCTAGCAATGAATGCATAATTCATCTCACACTCAGTCACAGAACAGATGCAATTGCCTGCAGAGTTCTCCAGATTTCTTGGGCCCTTTCAGCTCCGTTGGCTCTTGTGTGCACTTCGGTCATGACAGTCATCAATCTTCAGCTGCTCCTTCACCTAGAGTCATTTCCTCACCATTCTGTATTCCTCAGGGTATCTCAGATGGGATTTCAAATGCTTTATGGGGTGCCAAGGAGTCAGTGAGTGCAGCTCCTGTCAGTGGACGCAGAGATGCAAGATGCCTGCTATTCTGGTAGTTGTGTATTTTGTGGCTGATTTCCATGTGTTTTTCATCTTTTCTACTTTTCCAGCTTCTCTCATGTCTGGCTGCCAATACATTGTATTGCACGTCCTCCTAGCTACGATAATGACCCTCTCTGCCTGGCCTCTCTCCCTCTTTTTGCAGAAGCACATTAACGAATTGAGTAATTAAAACCAAGTGATGGAGGGGCTTACGAGCCATCCCGATTTTGAAGCTAAAAGAAGACTCAAAGTGAAATTACAGAGCTTGGAAACATAAACTCTATCATATTATCACTAGGATGCCTGTCACTCATCAGCTCCACCTTGTATATTTAAACCATCCACATGTTTGAGGCTCTGTAGCATTTAGACATTCCAGCCCAGAATACGTCTGAGAAAACAGGAAGCTGCTGCTTCAGAAGCACAAGCTTAAAGAATTGCTTCATGTGTTTCTTTATTAAAATGCCAAATCTCCTTAACATAACATTCAACGTCCCATGGCCCTTTTCCTGTAGCTTATTACCCCAGTGTATGGTTTTCCACATCTCACACCACTGCAGCACACTCTCCACTCGCAGTTTCCCATATTCCTACCCTCCGTAGCCTCCACCTCACCGCATTCCAGCTTTTCCCCACCACTCACTATAGCTGACAGGGTGAACTATAATTTATTTTGCAATAGTTGAGCTCAATGTTATAAACCTGGAAAGGGGTCCCCAACAACTTCCTCAGCAACTCCAAGTGATGGCAAAGTTCTACTGACGCGGTCAGCTTATTTGTAAAGGTTCTGTACACTGAGGTTTCTTTCCTTTCCTTGAAATTTTGTGTTGATGGAGAGCTTGGTACAATACCGTTTGGGATTCTATCAGAGGAAAATGCACTTTATGAGGGCATGAAAGAAAGTCTCTTATAGAATTGCTGAATGTGCTGAGTTTCACCATATTTATCAGTGGAACAGGGATGATAATAGACTTCCCTTCACAAGATTATTTTTATGATTAAGTGAACTATAATATGCTACATGCCTGGCAAAAATTAACCTATGAACCTTCACCACACTGTCCTTTGGTTGATCTAGTGGAACAGAGGGTGATTCAACCATTAATGCAAATCCAATGACAAGTTTTCTCGAAGATGCTTTCTTTAAATCATCTATCTACACAAATGGCACAGAGAAAGTGCTATTACTTCTTATAAAAACAGGCAGAACTCATAGGTTATAAAAACAAATAATGCTACTACTCAAAGGAGTTATCTTTTTTCCTAAAATGTTTAGCAAAGTGTGAACATCCTAGGTCCGATTTTGTGTTTGGGTGACCAAAATTTCAGGGCATGGACTGCAATATATTCTTACATAACCCCAAAATACATTCATTGTGGTCTCTATACAAATGTATTTAATGACTCATACACAAAGGTTCATTGTTATCCATTGATGAGTTATTTCAAACTAATCAGTCATTTACTCTCATTTAATCAGTATTAGACAGAGAGAGATGAGTAGATTCTTAAGAAGACTTGGTCATGAGTATAGTTTCCACATTAAAAAAAAAAAAACCTCATACAACATTAAGAAATTCAAAAGAATCTATCCACCAACATTTCTTTCTCTTTTTAAAATCTACTTATTTATTTATTTGGCACAGGCTCTCACTATGCAGGTTGGACTCCTAATGCTCGTCCTGGCTCAGCCTCCCCAGTGCTGGAATTACAGGCATGTACCACCACACCGGGTTTCAGTGGCCAGCATGGTGCGCCTGGGCTTCCTCGGCTAGGAAGACATGTGGTACCTTTGTCCTTTACTTTCCAGGCAGGCACTTAGACCACTGAGCTATCTTCCCAGACCAATAGTTTTATAGTCATAGTTCATTCATGGATTCAGCAAACATTTATCTATTTGTTACTAAATACAGGTGATTAAAAAATTAGGGATAAAGGTATATAAGATTGGATCTTTTCTTTTAGTAGCTAATACTCAGCCTTTGCTAATTCCCAGCTTAGAATGAATCAGTCAGATCTAAATGTGACCCATCTCATGTGCTCTGAGTGGCCCTGACTACATCCTGTTACTTCACGTGAACCAAGCACCTTATTTCTACTAATAAAGGGTAGGTTTGTGTGGCTTTATCTTGACTGTATCAGACATCAGGTTGCTGGCTGAATAAAAGCTCAGAATGCTCTTTATCTCAAAAACACTTGAACAAGGTACTGCACATAAACCATTCAGGGGTGATTAAACTCATGTTCCTGGGGGAATTTCAGGCTCAATAGTTGTAGAATAGATATGATGTCACAGAACAATTAAGTGGTAAGCAAAAGGAAGTCTCACTTCTCAAAGAGTATGTTAACTGATATTCTTTATCATTTTTTGGTTAAAAATTAGAACGATCTAAAAGTATGAACAGCTTCACAAAATGATATAGCCATAATATGAAGTGGGTGTTTTTGACAGATAGATACCTACAGTCCTCCAAAATCTCCTGTGTGTGAGAAGGTTCCACCCTATAAACTGAGTAATGGGAAGCTTATCATTGACACTTATCTCTGCAAAAATATTAAAGGGTTCTCACTCAAGACGTTCAGATTTCTTTGTCTTTGACTTTATTTATTTATTCATTTATATTTTAGGGAAGGGTCTGCAGGGTGTTCAGGGTCTCACTACTAGATTGGACTCTTAGTGATCTGCCTGTTTACAGCCACCCAAGAGCTGGACTGATGGGTGTGTGCCACCACGCCCAGTCTGAACTGTCATCTCAGTGTCCCTAGGTCGGGGCCAGCACATCAGGCCCAGGGATCAAAGCCCCTGGCTCCTGCACCTCCTTGCAGGTGCTTTAATCCACTGAGCTATTTGGCTGGCCCTTCTTTGACTTCTTGTACCTATTTTCTTCTCCTAATTTCATGCCTGACTCTAAATATTGTCTTGTCTTTACTTCAGCCCTTCACTGAATGCTTGTCGCTTGCCATTTGTCTTGGGGGGGACATGTGATTTTTAAATTGTCTTGAGACTTTGCCCTGCTTTCCCCTAAGTTTCATTTGTAATCTTACACAGAAATGTTTATTGAACTCATATTTCCAAGCCCCTGTGATATGTTAGAAAGGAATAGACTGCTGCTTATAGACAAGTAAAGTGAAGCCCATTTTGCTACAGTGTTTGGGTTAGAGTAAAAATCAGCATCAGTGTGGAAATCCATGCACTGCTATCCCATCACACAACTGTATCTTGGGTAAGTTTTTAGTCTCAGATCTTGGAGTTTACATTTGAGTCCTTCCGCTCTGTCATTAAGGTTTACAAGTAGCTTGCTTATACTATGTCTTAGGATTGAAGCAGTAGTGTTTGCATTGATTTGAAAGTAGTAACAAGAAAACTTGCAGGAGAGGTGATGGAAACAGATGATATTAAACCATTTCTTCATATGAAAGAAATTAACTCTTTGTGGAAAACGAAGGAGCCCAAGGAGTCTGTGGCATCCGCCTCCGTTTCCCTGCGTACTTCAGCTTGTGCTCTGAGCAACCAGAGAAAAGGCAGTGATCCTGCTTGCAGTGTCTCCTGATGGTGCTCCTGCTGCAGCTGTCAGATGTAGGGAGCCTTAATTGACAAAATTCTATTTATACCCAGGGATAAACTTAGAAAACCAAGCCATGCTGCCTGCCGAATCTATCACATTCAGTGGGTCCCCTTGTTGCAGTCTCTGTCACCCAAGTGCCAGAATCTACAGTGCACATTTTCTGTTTGCCTTTAAGTTATTAGATGGTTCTTACCTTGGAACCTGCTCATTCAGAAGCAGAAACATGGCATGTGATGTCGGACAGGCCAGGTTTGAATTTTGTCTCTATTTTGAAAAATAATTTTAAACCAGCGTATAACTACTTCATCATTTAAGTGAAGAGTGCAATGGTCTCTACCTTACAATATTACTATGGGGATTAAATAAATCCTTGTATGAAGGACTCTTAAAGCGGTGCCTATATATGGCTTCCAAGAACAGAGGATCTGTCAAGGATCTCCAATGTGCTGCTCACATTACACTGTGCTATGTGACCTTGGATAAGTACCAGAAGTCATGTGATCCACAAGTCTCTCATATATAAATAGGGGATGTATGTGCAGTAGAATCTTTTTGATGCAATACAATGTTTTAACGGTTTCTTTGAGCCCCCAAAATGGGATCATCATAACTCTCAGTTGATGGAGTCCCAGGTACTACCACTTTTAGAAAAGCAGAGCTATCATAATGAGGAAATTACCTATATTCCTAAAGATTCCTCAAAGAAGCAGTAAGGCCCATAGGAAGTACTTATGCAATAATAGACAAATTATAGTACACATAATCCTATAACAAGGCCTCCTTTGGATAGTAGTTCTGAAACTACAATGTTAGTCACATGATAAACTAAAGTGAAACTGGATTAACAGAGGTTTTTTTTTTTTCCTTAAAAAAGTGCATATATCTTTGTCTCTTTCATCCACATTCCCAATTTAAATACATTATCAGAGTAGGAAATTTTAAAGTCTGTGCAGAGAATTTTACTACCTCACAAATGCTACACATAGTAGCATGATGAAATTCATAATGCGACAATTGTATTTAAATGAGTTATTCCTAGGAAGTGGGCTCATAAACTGGCTCTTGTGTCTCTAATATACTGTGATGTCTCTGTTATGAAGGGTCTCCAATGGCCTGAGTAGAAATCTGGTTTTATATTTCATATCTCACCTTCTTTCCCAGAATCCAAACTGCTTCTTTGTTATGGTTTGTGTCTAGGTGCCCCCCCCAAAGCCTCATGCAAGTCATGGGGCACCTTCTGGAGTTTGTGACTGATTACTGTGGGTGTGGATGCTGCACCTGCCCTGGGGCAGGTAATCTGCATTACAGTGTAAGGTGGGAAGAGAAGCTAGAGGCTTGAGCTGCTGCTACCCCTCCCTTGCTCTCTTTTTGCTGCCACCCTGAAAGGTTGCTCTCTGCCACGTGCTGCTTTGCCTTGGAGCCAGCTGAATATGGACAGAAACCTCCAGTAACTGTGAGCTAAATAAACCTTTCCTTCCTTCATTTTGGGTTTCGGGTATTTGTACCAGCCACAAGAGAAGAGTAACTGAGACACGCTTCTTCTGTGATGTTTTTTCAAAGATATTTACATGGAGTAGATCAGGAAATAACAAAATCAATAAACAAGAATAAGAAACATGAAGGAGGAAAAGGAAAAGGAGAGGAAATTCGTTATAAAGGTTGAACCAAGAATCAAGTCTCAACTTCCTGCTTGTATAACTGTGGATGATTTCTCTAACTTCTCTGACCTTTATCGTTATCACAAGTAGGTGGAGGTCACAATATCTGCTTTATCCTATCATGTGGGGAAAAAAATGTTAAAGGTGTCTTTCACAGAGACTGGAAAGTAGTAGATGGTCAGTAATTTACAGTGTTTTCTGAGTGCGGAGGGAGAGAGATGCACATCATCTATTATGTTGGTCCTGGAACATGGTCATGTGCTTCATAACTCTTCAAAACAGAAGCAGGAACAATGTTGTTAATATTCATCCACTTTACTTGTATTCATCGTAAATAATGAAACTGATTGAGTTAGCAGTGCGCCTATTCCAGCTGCTATTTCTTCCAAGATTATTTCGTAAATTCTCTTTGGCAAAGAATTCAGTCATGATTTCAAAAGTGTGCCGCAAAGGGGGTAGGGCTCTGCCGTTCCTGACAGTTCCCTAGATTGGAAAGAGCCCATGCTTGTGAGTCAGATAGCTCATTTGAATGCTAACCAAACCATGCCTGGCTTCTGTTTCAGAGATAAAAGACTTAAGCTTTGAGAATATGTAACTTGAGATGGAAATGGAAACAGAAATAGTGGGGAAGGGGAGATGGCTCAGTAGAATAAGCCCTTGCCTGGCAAGCGCAAGGGTCTGAGTTCAATCCCTGGTTCCGCAAAAAAAAGAAAGAAAGAAAGAAAGAAAGAAAGAAAGAAAGAAAGAAAGAAAGAAAGAGTGCCTATCTCCGGGGGGTACTTCCAGGGTGAAATAATTTTACTCAGGTGCATTTCAGGAAGATATCTAACAGTATCACCATGGATGTGGACCGTTGTTATTGATTGAGGAGCACAGGAAAGGGCTTCCTTTCCCCTGAGGTCCACAATGTAGCACAAAATATGGGGTGAGAGGAAGGAATCACGCTTCCCTTTCCTTTTATCGCCTACCAACTTGTTCTTGGGAAGCAAAACCAAATTAACCTGTTTGAATTAGTCAATTACCTTAATTTTGTTTGTATGTGTGTTTAATGTATTTGGTACAGAGTCTTACTATGCAGCTCAGAAGCCTAGTGATCCTCCTGTTTTCAGACTCCTCAGTGCTGGGATTACAGGCATGCACCACCATGCCCAGTCTCAGTAGGAAGGCTCAGTGTGCCCGTGGGTGGGGCCGGTGCAACCTGTGGTGCCTAGGATCAAACTGCAGTCCCTGCACATGCCTAAGGAGCCACTTAGTCTGCTGAGCTATCTCCCTGGCCCTAAGCTTCTTAATTTTGGACTGAATTAAAAACACTGGTATCCTCTCCTTTTCTTCAAAGTTTTTTCTTTGTAAACAATAAGAAAATTGTTGTGTAATTCACTCATTTTTTGGAAGTCTGGAGATACAACCCAGAACCTTTTACCTGCTCTGCTGCTGAGCTACCTCCCTGACCCTTTTTGTTTTTATTTTGAGAACATTCCCACTAAGTTGTCCATGTAGGTCTTGAAGTTATGATCCTCTGTAGTAACTGTAATTATGGTTGTGTGTTACCATTCCTAGATTGCTCTTTGATTTTTGTGGGCATGTGTATGTGCCAAAGAAAGCTGTTATGTGTTCTGCCTCAGCCTACTCAAATGTTTACTAACAACCCATGGAAGCTGAAAGACACAAACATATATGGTAGCTACCACCTCACCTTGGGTTCCAGGGTGGCTTCCCTCCAGGTTCTGAGAAAAAGAGGGAGCTCTCTCACATTTTGGAGTGCCTTTATTTCTTCCCTCTTTCTTGTTACTATGAGGCTCATCTTTCCGAGACTGCCAATCAGATGTTAGCATAAAAGCTCAACGGGCTGCTGTATGGGGAAAGATAATGTACATGTGGGCTAATGGCACAAAGAAAACCTCAGTGGCATAAGAGTCAGACTCTTAGAAGAAATGCAAATATTTGTGGAACTGAAAAATCAGTAAATTTGAGGAGGAGGGGCTGTATACTTGTATGTTTTATTTTCAAATAATAGAAAAGTATATGCCTGTTTATCAGGAAAATTATTAACTAGAGGGGTAAAGTAAATCTCAGAGTCAGTAAGAATATGAAATGGAGAAACAAAACAGTGACAAACTAAGAAAATGAAAGGGTTAATGTCAAACCTGTCTCATCGCACTAAATATGAAAGGACTGAATGTTACATTAAATGATAGAAATTAGTACATTGGATTTGAAAAAGAAGACTCCTAAAAGCATTATGAAAAATCATTAAAGCAAAGAAAGCAAGCTTAGAAATTGAAAGCCATTATGGCTGAAAATCATAATTCAACTAAATTTCATTTTCTTCAAAATCAGTTCTGTGGCTGGGGAGATAGTGCAGTGGTCTAAGCACCTGCCTGGCAAGCCCAAGTGCCCAGGTTTGGTCCCCCTTACTGTATGCCATGCAGGCTACATGGCCCCTGCATGTTCCCTCTGGGCCACCAAAACCAGACATGGTGGTGCATGCCTGTAATCCCAGCTCTGGAGAGGCCGAGACAGGAGGATCACTATGAGTTCAAGCTGTATAGTAAGACCATGTACCAAATAAATAAAAGACTTTTTAAAAATTAGTAAAGAAAAATAATCAATTTTGTTCACATTATGAAGATTGAAGGAAAAGTAGGCCTAGACTTTACTGGCCTATGCATTTTCTGAATTTTAAGTTGCATATTGTTCATCAGTGTTTTTTGGAACAAATATAATGACACCCACTTGCCAATGATACAGTAAGTTGTGGCCAGGTGATAGCTTTAATTTGTTAATCTGGAAGAGACTTTCACAGGACTCTCAAGTCGCTGGGCTTTGTTTCTCCAGCTACTACTCTGGCTAACAGGTAGAGTCCCAATATTTGAGCTGATGGGATATTTTCTTCTTTCGATGTGTAATATTTCTATTGTATTGTTTTTCTGCTATCTATACTTAAAAATCTTAAGTTAAATATATATTTAAGGGTCACAGAGGCATTTGGAATAAAATTTTTCTCAGTAATTGAAATTCCACATTATTTGCAATTTCATTTTGTTTTATCATCTTCAGGTTTAGAACTTCCATTTTCTTTTTGGCATTTAAAACATATTTTGCTATTGTGCATTGTTAAATGGCTGTATGATTGGTCATCAGGAAAGATTTCAAAAGTATGTTGTGGGGTCTAACTTCTGGAATATAGTTGCACTTGTAGAAATGGCTCTGTATCATTATTGTGTGTGTGTGTGTGTGTGTGTGTGTGTGTGTGTGTGTCTCGCTGGCTCAGCCCACCCTGGGGACAAGGCTGGCATGGCAGGTGGTACCAGGGATCACACTGTGGTCCCTGTGCTTGCCTAAGCAGGTGCTTTAGACTACTGAGGTATGTCGCTGGCCCCTCTGTATCATTATTTGCAGTGTAACACAATCCTCAACTAATTTTTTTGCACATTAAAATTGAAAAAAAAATCCTACTCTGGAAGACTTAGACTTTCATTTTAACTAATTCAATAATTCTGCAACTGAAATTACCAATGTTTTACACATAGATTTTTAAAAATAGCCAGAAAAATGCTTACCTCAAAGTCTTTTCTCTGTTTTATTTATAGGAATCTTGAGATATACTAGGATGTTAATCATAGAATTGTTCTATTGTAAGTGTATGTTAGTAAGATCATTTTAATTCACTCTAGGTTCCAGTGCCTCAGATATGTGTTTGATTAGTGTTTATAAAGATGATTAGAGCCTTCTTATAATAGAAAATTTAAAATTTTGTCCTTCTTATTGATGAACTTAGGTTTCTGGGGAAGTGACACTACTTTAGCTTTTTATTGGGTTAAACTGCTGTGGACACAAAGACAGGGGTTTTTGTTCCAGCAAATGCTCAGTGGGAACAGCTGAAACTTGCTGAGAGATAATGCACTAAGTATAGCTGTTAGGTGATAAAGACTTTGATTCCTAAAATGGCAAACCTCAAGTCTCAAAAAGCAGCAGAAGTGGCCGGAGGCAGTAAACGGAACTGGGGAGAACCCCCTGGAACTTTGGAGTTGTCTTTGGAGGCCATAGAGGCCAGGTAAGGTACGTTCTATAGGGACAGAGGCTTGTTGGTGGCCACGACTATAGATCACACAAAACATGATGCTGTAAGAAGAAAGATCTGCATTGATAGTATTTGTACAGGATATCAAGTTTGCCTCTTGTGCTATGAATGACTACTACAAAGACAACAATATGCAATGTATTAATTGTTGCAACTCTCCTACCAACGTGTTCTGAAGCTGTCACATTGCAATTTTTTCTCAATAAAATTAACAAAAAAATAAAAGTAAAAAAGAAAACAAATCCATGATGTTGTGTTAACACTGTTAACAGCACTCTATCTTTAAGTCCCAAGATCCTTTCAAGATTTCTGTTGTCTCTGTGATGTCAACTCCTGAACACACCTGAACTGCTTGTCTTTGAGTTTGCTGACTTGCCCTGTAGGGTCTGGACTTTTCTCCTTGAGCTGATCACTAAAGGCTGCATTTGGCTTCTTAATATTTTAAGTATGCTGTTTCAGTGATCTCATCCAGAAAGGTGACTGAACAGTACCTCTGGACTCCTCAGTGGTACTCCCCAAACAAGAACATCCTGTATACACTTAAAACCCAGTAGGTGTCTACAGAAGTAAGCAGAAGTTAGTTCTGTTGTGTTGTGTGGGTCACTTGTTGCTCTAGGGTTGCCTCAGGCAATCCCAAAGAAGATGAGGGGACCATATGTCCGAGATATTTGCAGGAGGAGCCCTTTCTCGATTTATTTCCAATATTGATGATCTGTGTAGATTACATTTGCTGACTAACAATAAACATGATAATAATGGAAGAGTAATCAGGTTCAAAATTTATATTATGGGTGCTGTAAAAATAAAAAAGCATATAGAGAAATGTGATGAGAAAATATACCAGCAAGTTAACAACATAGTACACACACACACACAAAAAATGCCAGAAATGCAAAATTAATGAAACAGGTTAGAGAAAAAAAAATAAATTTTGAAAAGTTATATAATCAATCAATTGAGTTATTAATTAAACATTTCCACAAAGAAATGCCCAGTGCCAAGTAGTATCACTTATAAATTCTATGAAATTCTTTTTTTTTTTTTTTTTTTCTTTTTTTTTTTTTTTGTGGAACCGAGGATTGAACTCAGGCCCTTGCACTTGCCAGGCAAGCACTCTATGAAATTCTTAACAGAAAAGTTAATAGAAATTTTTTATCAACACTAAAAAAGCAAACATGGAGAGCATACTGTGCATTCTTTTCTAGGAGAGAAACCCTCACTCTTGTGGTCAACTGATTTTGGCAAAGATGTCAAAAGATTCACTGGGGAAAGAATTGTCATCTCTATAAATGTGCTGGGAAAACTGGACATCTGTGTGCAAAGAAATTCACATCACTTCCTTAAAACATACACAAAAACTAATGAAAAATAGATTGCAGGCTCAATGTGAACACTAAAGCTTTAAAATTCAGAGGGAAACATGAGTTTGGCATAGTGAAAGATGAGTTAGGCAATGATTTCTTAAATACAATATGAAAATACTAAAAGGAAAACATTGATCTTCTCTAAGTAGAACACATTTTAATTTCAAAATACCGTGAAAAATACAGAGAATGAAAGGAAATTTACAAATCATATAGTTCACAAAGATGCTGAGTCTAGACTATGTAAACAATACAATTTAGTAACAAAAAGACAAAAAAACCTCATTAAAAGATAAGCAAAGAGGATATACAAATTGTCCATACATTTACTGTAGTCATGACGAGGAATGATAATGATCAATATCAAAGGGAAATGTAAATGAAAATTAGGATGAGATACCATTTCAAACACATGGAGATGTACAGAAGTTTAAAACCATATATTGTTGGTAGGAATGAAAAAAATTTTCAACTGCTTTGGCAAACACTTTGGATACTTTCTGAAAAATTTAAATAGAGAACCACCATATGACTCAGTATTTCTAACCCAAATGAAATGAAATTACATGTTCACACAAAAGCTTGTGCATGAATATTTATGATAGTATTGCTCATTACAACTAGAAAAATTTCCCACACATCCCCATTCCTATCAGTCAATAAACAGATAAAGTATGGCATCTCATGCAATATAATAGTCTTCATCAGTATAAAAGAATTCAGTGTCAATATGTGGTATAGTATGAATATATCTTGAAAAAAAAAGCCAGACACAAAAGATCACACGCTATATAGTTCTACTTACATTAAATTCCAAATAAGGCATATCTATAGACATAGAGTGTACAATAGTTAATTAAGCCAGGTAGGTTTGGGAGCATTATAACTAAACTATGTATATATAACTATATTTATATTTAACATATAAACTATATATAATTTATATATTTCCCTTCCATTCTTATTATTCTAGTCATCAAACCTTACATTTGGACTCTAAAACTGTCCTCTCTGGGCTGGCACGATCTCCCAGTGGACTAAGCCTAAGCACCTGCTTTGGCAAGCACAGGAACCAGGGTTTGATCCCCAGTCCCACATACCATGCTGACCCCATGATAGGGGCATGCTGAGTTGACAAACAAATCTGGGTGTGGTGGCACATGCCTGTAATCTCAGTGCTGAGGAGGCTGAAAACAGGAGGATCACTATGAGTCCGCATAGTGAGACCCTATGCCAAATACATAACTGAAAAAGAAAAATTCTTGTCTCTCCTTTTCTCCTCTTGAATTTTCATTCTTATATTCATACCAGTACTTCACAGCATCATCTCTTCTGACCTGGATGACTGAAGTTATTTTCTAACTACACTCTATAGTTTCTTTAAGTAGCCTTATTCTCCAAATAGCTCTTCTGGCATCTAATCGCTGCTTTAAAGTTTTAGGTTGTATTAGTCAGCATTATGTTGCTGAAAAATAAACAACTGTTAAAGAAAGCAAGTTGCATTTTGGCACAATAGTTTTAGAGGTGCTAGCTGAAGGGCAGCTGGCTCTGTTACTTTTCAATGTGTGATCATGCAGGAATATCATGGCAGAAGGTCATGTTAGGAGAGAGCTCCTCACCTCAAGGAATCTGGGAAGCAAATGAACAAATTCAGAGAAGGATACTGACAAGAGAAACCCTTCAGAGATGCCCTCATGACTTACTTCTTCCACCTAGGTCGAATTTCCCAGCAGCCCATGTACCTATGAACTCATCAAGGGTTCACCGTGAAGAAGTTAGTGCTATTATGATCCAGTAACTGTAAAAGGCTCACCTGTGAACACATGAGTCTTTGGAGGGAATGTTTTAAATCCAAACTAACACATAGAGATATTTTACAAGAATAAAATCCAAATTCTTATTTTTGCCTCTTAGAACTTCCTCTCTGAATGTTTACCAGTAACCTAAATTGTATTCCTTTTTAGCCATCTAGATCCATTTTCTTAATCAACCTAATTCTATCCTTTCTCCAACACCCAAATGTTGTTCATTTTTCTATCTAGCATTCCACTGTCACTTAAATTTTACCATTTAAGAAGATGGTGAATAAGGCATTATGTCTATATGTCCAGATTCTCTGCCTTCATGAGTCTCAACCTCGCCTTTACTTTGAAATTATCACTGCATCTAAAAAAGTACTTCTTAAGTCTCACTTTCATAGCTTCTGATTCCAACTTTCAATGGTCACAGCAACTGATATCCAACTAGTGTTGGCCACAAGTTGGACATAAACAAAGCGTCAAACTGCTCTATATAACTTTCATGTGGATTCATAGTTTCAGAACCTTAAACTTAGTAATTTTTTAACTCTATGACTCATCTCATCCGTAGTACTTTGTGCAGCACCTAACATAAAAATATGCTTAATCATCTTTGAGTAATCACTGCTTTATTATAATTCTTTGCTCTGCTATATTATTTTACTAATTTCTTAAAGAATTTAAAGCATTCAGACTTAAATCTTTGGACCATGATATATGGACATAAAAATATGATCATAGGGTTGCCCTTAGGATGTTCTTCCAAGTCTCCCAAAAAAGAAGGATTGATTAAGATCAAAGTAAAGCAGGACCTATGCAACAAGAGTTGTAGCTTTTTGGTCTGAGAAGTGCCCAAAGTATGAAGACGAAATATAGGAAGTAAAGCCATGCTGTTATGTTGAGCTGTGGGGGACTCAGGTCAATAATTTCTGACATCGCCAGTTAAACAGTAGACCCAATGCTATTATGGGCTACTGGACTCTTTTAGAATATTTTGCTGAGTTTACACACCTATAATATTCAATAATGGAACTTAGAAAAAATGGGATAT
>NW_004524603.1:19219810-19221938 GCF_000260255.1 Octodon degus | reverse complement strand
GACTACTATCTAAGGCTTTTGCTCAGTTACAATCTGGAGAAAACCAATGCAAGAACTAACAAAGGTTACTCAGGGGACAACAGTCACTACACTTCAACACAGCAGCAGCTGTCAGGCCAAGATGGCTATCTGTGATCTCTAAGAGGCGTGTTCAGGGAACTTAATAAATAAAGCAAATTTTAAAACTTCACAGATGAAAAAGGGCCAACTAAGTTAAAGATTTCTGCTCTTAGATATTAAGATTTATTGCGAAGGTATTTATTTTAATTAAAGCACTGTAAATCATGTGCAGGATTAAGCAAAGTGATTGAAAGAATAAGATGCAAACTTCAGAAACAGAACTGTGAGTCATCTATGAAAGAAGTGGGATGCTGCAGGAACTAGACAAAGTATTAACTGGAATGAGAATCTAGTAAACTGATGGGAAATGGGTGCTAATTTAAAATCAAGCTGGATTTGGTAAATAATAGGTAGTTCCAGGCAACCAAACACCTAATGGTGAAGATTAAGCAGCATAAAAATGAAACGTGTGATTACAGACTCTGAGCTGTGCAGAGGAACTGGCTTAGCTCTGAGCTGTCCCCTCCCTGCTCTGGTGTTGCTAGAAGCTGTATCAGATGGGGCATGTGCTTCCTGTTCACCTTGGTGAGTGCACCCTGCACTTCTCTCTTATTTTGATTTCGTTAGGCTACACTGGATACAGAGAGGCTTCTTTGGGCTCATTGCATCGTTTTCTGTTAATTTGAGTACAGGTACCCAAATCTGTATTCTGTGTCCCTTGAAAACATGGGTAATGCTAATCATGACTTGTAACAGTTCATGTCCTCTTAATCTGAATGAAGGTTTTCCTGAAAATTTGCCTTAGCTGAAAAAACAGCATAGATTTGCCCCAAGTTCAAAACCTCCTCCACTAACCTTCGCAGACAATTGCATTGATATATAGTTGGAGGTTGGTCCCTTTGTCATGGCCAGGTCACTACTTCATCCCCCACATTTTAGAAAGTGATGTTTAAATATGCATTGCAACTTTATAGTGAACAGCTCATTTGGGACTAAACAAAGCTTATTTTCAAAATTTTCTTCTCTCTTAGAGCAGGCTGAGGATTTTCCACCATGAGTTCAGTCACATGATATAGAATGGATTCTATACCAACATACCTGAAGTAATACACCTTTCCAATGCCTAACATCAAACATGTGGATAATTCTTATTGTTGGTGGTCTTAATAGTGTTTGTGCCACTGATATATTTTAGTTTAAAATAAGTGCTCAGATTGAGGTAAGTTGAACAAAGGGAGTACTTTAAATATCCCTGGTTCTCTGAATTTCCAATACCTGGGGATGTAAGGGTAGAAATTACAAGTGTCATGATACATTGTAGTGTAGTTGAACATATTAAGTGAATAATAGTCATCTGCCAATGGACCTGTTGATTGACTAATGTAGAAATTGCCTTAAAATTAGTGATAATTCAAACTGTCAATCAGTCATAGCAAATTAAAGCTCATTCATAGATATATCACTGTCTTGTGAGTGTGTGGAGGTGGAAGATATGTGCATATTCTTTAGTTCTATTACTACAAGTGAAGAAATAGAAACTTTAAGTACAAATATATTTCTTTGTTTTATTTCTCTGAATTTTCTCAATTTTTCTATAGTTATTTTGTCCCATTTTTAGTCAGAAAGAAAATCAACTGTAGTTTTCAACATTAATAAAAGTTCTAATGATACAGTTACTAGTTTTCATAGTACCCTTTGCATCTTGTTTGCTTTCCTTATATGTGAAAATTCTTAAAAGTGAGGAGTCTGAATACAGCCAAAGACTCTGCACTGCTGCTTCCCTGTAATCGGATGCATTTCAAGGAGATCAAGGTCACTCATGCCTTCGAGTGCCAAGATCAAACCATTTCTAACAAACCATACAACATGAATAAAGTTTCATATATGGCAATCGTTTAAAGCACGAGTACATTGTGCTTCATTCCATTCTGAATACTAATAACATACTGGAGCTTTCATTATTGTTTCTAGACTCACTGACAGGTTTTTACTGGGATAAAAGTAGGCAGTTTCCAATCTCTCTCTCTCTCTCTCTCTCTCTCTCTCTCTCTCTCTCTCTCTCTCTCTC
>NW_004524603.1:19212353-19219590 GCF_000260255.1 Octodon degus | reverse complement strand
CTAATTCTTATGTGTACAAGAAGCCAAACTGGAGTTAAGGTTTCATTTCAGAATTTAATGACTTTAAAGCCAAAACTGTGTTTTTCTCAGTGATTTTTTTTAAAAATAGGAGTGATTTTTCTCTGTTCCATCTTGCCTGTACGTCCACTCTATCATAGCGCATTCATCACTTGGTCACCCTTTCTATTTGAGAAGCTAAAAATAAGGGATGAGGCCGCGACTGTGATTGCATTGGAAGCAAGCTCTCAGGATAGAGTGTGAGCAGTCTGAATTGACATTTGTGTCATTGTCAGAAGCCAACTGCTTGCCACATCAATTGGTGTTAAGCACAACATCTGGTTCAGTATAATTAGGTTTTCAAGTAAGTTGATGAGAAAACGAGCCCCATGCACTCATCCAAATGGGGAAGTGTAAAGAGTTTTCTTTTGATTGGCATAAATATATGCGATTGGCCTGAAAAAAAAATAGACCGCCAGTCCTTGAGAGATTTTTCTATGCTTTTGGCATCAAACATGACCGTGACATCTCACTCAGGAAGGCAAAAGAGAGGCAAGCTCTCTTTCAGCCCATGGTTTGTCATGACACTTTTTACTTAGACATAAGGGAGGGTCTCCTGTGCTTGGTTCTAAGTGAGAGTTTGTCTCAGCAATAAAGAGGAATCTATCTTGGTGGTTGCCTGAGTTACCACTGCTACCATCCAGAAGCATCTGAATGGAACTAGGCCATTGAACGTCACTCTACAGAGCAAAGTAGACCTAGAATTTGATCTAAGCCAGCTGTGTGGAGAGAGTTGGGTGACCTGGTGACTTCCTTTCTCCTCTTTGCAGGATCTGTGAGCACTACTCCCATACCAGGTACTCAATCCTTTAGCTAATGGCTTCAGAAACTTTGTAAAAGAAGAGTGACAGTAAAATTATTTTATATTTCAGTAATCTCAATTCTAAGGGGCAGGATAACTATAAACAATGATTTAGCTTAGGAAAACTTTGCTGGTCCTCTTTCACATCTGTGTTTGCAGGGCAGCTTTTAGTTTCAGTTGCACTCAGACATTACAAGTGTCAACCTTGTTTTGCACAGTAAGAAGGGGCATAGATGGAAATAACTACAGAGGTCTCCTTACAGGACAATGCAAATCTCAGGGCTTTATTCCCTTAAGAGTAGTTTTGATTGGTTTTAGAAACTAGTGCTAGTTTTCCTCTCGTTTTATAGGAGTATGCAGAGCAAAGGTATTTAACTTGAGTTTTCATTCAGAGATTTGCTGATATTAATAACAATAATGTGGACTGAGTTAAATACTTTGAATTCAAGTTCTAGGCCTACTGGTCCATGCAAGGTATGAAGACTTGGGAAAAAAATATTCATCAATGTTTCTATATCTATAAAATAAATATAATAATATTATTCTACTGAACTAATGGGAGTCCAGAAAAAAATACACACAATGGGAACTTGATTGAAATATCAAGAATATTTTGATACAGTAATATTGTTTTCACAATGTAAGTAGGCAAACAGTAGTGGGAGTTACTGTTTATGTTTTTCAAGTAAAGTGAAAGAGTTTTCAGAAAGTTCACAGTGGAGATGTAAAACCTGTTTTAATGAAGTATTTAATGATGTTTCATACAAGAATATGTTTATGATGAGAAGTAAATACTTTGTAATGGAAGATAATTTATTTAAATAAATTCATAGCCAGCTAAATCACAGCCAGTGAAAATCAGTTATGTATCAATATTGATCAGAAATAGGTTACTAATGTGCTATTGTTCTATCATTAATTGATTCCTACTTTTTTCATACATGGTTCAGATGAAGTCTTCAAAGAAATATCCAGTTTTATGTATTTGTGGAAAATATGAGTTAGATTAATAGTTTTAAAGTTTTGAAACAAATTTAAGTAACATTAAAGGGATTAAATAATGAGCCTAAACTAAGTAGATGATACTTAAATCAATAAGTCAATAAATACTTATTTACCATAAAGTTTCGAACAATAAATAAGTTGTATTAGAAACTCAAAATGATAGGAGAATGAACACATCGGTGATGTGATTTACTTGCTTTACCATTGGGAATACAACCTGAAGTGGGCTTGAATAGCAAGCAGTGAAAACATAAAACTATACCAAAGAGGAGGCTTGATGCAGCCGCTAAAGATGTAGTCTAGAATTAGATTGCCTGGCTACACACAGGCTTCCCAACTCTCCTCTAGCTGTGTCCCATCGGGAGAGTTACTTAATGTTCTTCTGCCGTTATGTCATCAATCATAACATGAAGTTAACAATTGTGTAGGTCCTACAGAGTTACTACTGATAAGAACCTAACAAAGAGCTAGGCAAGATGTCAGTTTGCTGTTATGGTTATCCTTTTTAAAATCTGGAGTCAAAGACTGAGGCAGACACACAATTTGGAATGTTTCTAGAGGAAATAGGAAGGACAGCATTCAAATAATAATGCCTGGCTACTTATTGAACATTAATTGAGCTCCAAATGAAGAACAGCACTTCGATTTTATTTCTGTAAGAATCCTGGTAGTTAGGTGCTATTACCTTGATTTTGCATAGGTGGAAACTGCATTGCATTATTTAATACTAACAACTAAGTGATTAGATTTCTACTTGCTTTGAAATACCTTTTACCGTTGAGTAATGTTTATTTTAGGACCGGCCGACAGATTGGGGTGTAACCCCCGTGACCAAGGGAGAGCATATTGGCTCCTGACACTTGAAGGACTGTCAAGTACAACAGGGCTTTGACCCTGCCTGGCTAATAATATAGTCCTACATAAAGTTTCCAAACAGGGCTGCAGTTCACCTCCTTATCTGCTTAGGCCCGAGTTTACTGCATTAACCTCTTATCTGAACTTCATGCCACTGAGCTTTTCTTAGTACAATCCATTCTGCATCCTGTTAGGAGATTAAGCTTTCAAAAGTGCTACTGCCATTATATTAGCCTCTAGCTTAAAACTTCCCAATGTTTCCTGCATAGTTTGCAGGATAAAATTTACTCAGCCTTCCAATTTATTTATGACCTAGTGGCAACCAACATCTGGAATCATTATTTTGGAGATCCAAGTGTCTCAGACCTACTGTGCGCTTGCCCTATTATTATAAAATAAGAGTCATGAGACTCTGAAAGATCAAGTGATTTATAGAACCTTGTACATAAGACAGAAATACAATGTCCAGGTCGCTCTACTACTATTGCAAACAAGGGATTCAAATCATCCCCCGTAACCAAAGCAAAGCTAAGAACATTTTCCCAGACAATATTAGCTATTCATTTCTTCCCTACAACACAGACACTTGTGTCTTCACAACCTGTAATTAATGTCTTGTACAGTTGTCCCTTTAAACTATAAATATGTCTGATCTGATTGGCTGAAACACATGTACTTCGTGGCAAAGTCAAGCAGACTGATTATCTCACTACTTATTTTTTATGTGTTTGTCTTTGGTAACTTTGAGACTTGTAAGACAGAAGAAGAGTGGGCAATGTTTAATTGCAGAAATGTTCATTTCTCAGGACTTAGAGGGGTAAGTGCTATTGCCAGATTCATCAATCGGCTTTAACCCTTTGGATCTATGTCAAGCTGTGTGACCTAAGATAGTAAAATTGCCTCTCTGAGCCTCACATTCCCAGGCTTACACAGGTATCTTTGTAGCTTTCTGATGCCTGTGGAGTTCTAATGAAAGAATTGAAAAGTACTTGCCTGGACTTTAGAGTTACAGTTGAACCCCAAGAGAAGCTACGTTGTTATTAATAGCAGCTTTAATTTTAAAAACTCAGGGTAGGTCTCTGCAAATTAATCTAGTGAGCGAAACATTAAAGACATTCGTTTTGCTCTCATCGGAGCCCACTTTAGTGTCCCCAAGGTCCGCAGCGTGTGCCGGGCCAGAAGGTCTGTGAGAAGGCTCCGGTCCAAGCCTACCACGATGAGAACAAATATTTTCCTAACTTGTGCTTTTGGCCTGGAAAGCAGGACATTGCGCCCTGGAACTCCCAGAAGCCTTTTCGTTCCCCAGGGAAGTGCTGCTTTGGACCTGTGTCTTTCCAAGACCAAACCCAATTACAAACAGGGCACTCGATCAGACTCAGTTTTTACTTATTTTGAAAGATAAAACAAATTCTGGTCGAGAGCTTAGAGTGTTGTTCTCTCTCTCGCTGAAAACTCATATCCCCTCTCTGTGATGTCTGGCATTTTTAGTTCTCCTCTTGTCCCTGTGCCCTTTCATTTAACACATCACTCCTTGACAGAGGCTCGCCTTCACTGTGGGGGAAGAATGACCCAGGGCAGGCAGGAGGCTCAGCAGCGCCCGGCACGGGGGAACGCAGAGAAATAATTTAGTCTTTCTCAAACGTCTTTACCCTCTTTGATTTTGCTCATACTTCGCTAGTTGTCAGGCAGGCACATGTCTGAGCAACCGCAGACAATACACAAGAGATTTTTTTTTTAATTGAGTTCATTTCTTTGGTTGTTGTTTCTTTCTTTGTTTCTCTTCCAAATGTGTCTTTGTCCTTCACATCGTTTTCTAATCTCTGACTCTTTAAGTGTTTCTCCCATGCCAGGGGTTGCAAGTTTATTTACACTTGTATTTCAGCCGTGGTCTCCATGGTTTCTGTGGGTTCAAAGGAAGCCCCGAGGTCACCAAGCCCAGGGTCAGCAGGGGCTCTGTCTCTATCCCACATAGCAGGCAGCCATTCAGCCTTTCTTTAGCTAAGGCCAGTGCTAGAAGCTCCATTTCTGCTTGCAGCCTCTCTCATTTCATGAGCACACTCATCATCAGTGTTCTTTCCTATTTTTAGCTGTCATCGGCCTTTTGGTGGCATCTAGACATTACTGAGGTTGTCACTGGAACTCTTCCAAATAACTGTGTCGTCTTTCACATATTTGCTCTGCTCATGGGTCCTTTTCACTGTATCCCTTTAATTGTTTTTTAGCATTCTACGGGTGCCTGCTTTGCTCAATTTCTGGTGGAAACTAAGGACCAACTGTTAATGTTTTGCAACTACCAAAAATGAAAAGAGTGACAGGAATATAACTATATTGGTCACTTCTCTCTTGTTGGGACAAAACATGTGATGTACACGACCTAAAGGAAAAAATCTTATTTTGCTCATATTTGAGAGGTTGCAGTCCATGATGGGATGGCTCGAGGTTGGAAACACCAGGGCAGAAGGGCATGCACAAGGAATTTGCCCAACTCACAGTGCCTGAGCATCAGGAAAGGGCAAAGGCCGGAGAAGAATGGGCCAGGGGCCAGACTTAGTCCCCAAGTCTCACATTCATGAGCCAGATTAACATAAAGAGAAATGTATATTACGCATCTCCTGGGCATCTCTTAAGCCAATGAAGCTGACAATAAAAATTTATCACTACAAGTCCACCGAAACATATCTCTTCACTCTATAATCTCTAATTATGTTTTTTTAAAATTATTTAGTACAGTGTTCACAGGGTCTCACTACACAGATCAAACTCATAGTGATCCTCCTGTTTTCAGCCTCCCAAGCGCTGGGATTACAAGTGTGCACCACCACGCCCAGTGTCTCATAGTGCGCCAGGGGCGGGACCTGCACAGTATGCTGGTGATTGAGCCCCAGTCGATTATGTTTTGTTCTGCATGCCTGATATATAGTGTTTGTAGTAGGCTTAAATCAGCTGCCAATCCAGTCATTCTTTGACCAAAATCCTAACGCTCGGTCAGTGATTCTTCATCTTCATATTATCTTTTGGAAACATATTGGGGCATGAGTAAAAGCCATTCTTCCAGAGTTCAAAAACTGAGGAAAAGACCAATAAACTGATAAGATCACGTTTTGAACAGAAATAGCATCAAATTATCTGATAAAAGTTTAGTAGGAAAATAAAATAGATATTAGGAGACCCATAAGGACATTTATTGAAAACAGATAGTATCTTTAAACAGCACAAGAAATAAATGTGGATATTCATAAATAGCAAAAACATTGGCTGAAAATTTTCTTTCAGATAATTTACTGCATGGAGATTCCTACTTCCTATTTGAAAAAAAATCTGGCCAGACATGAGGATAATAGTGCAGAAGAAGCCTGAAAATTGTTCACAACTCTGCAGTGACTATACACATGCCCAGTTGTGTGGCTGTGTGCTTACCAATGACAGCTGCAGGAAAAGGAGCAGCATAACCCTTCCAGGTGGTTTTCTATGTAGACAGAGGGGCCGCTCTCAGCAGGAAAGACGACATAGATGCAGCTCTATGTGCCCGGGCTCTGAGCAGACCTTGCAGCAAGAGTTAGCTACAGACATGAGTATCCAAGTACAGAGGAACACTGGGAAAGAAGCCCTAAGAGTAAAGACACATAAGGGGGGAAAGGGGAAAAAATGGTATAAAGTTCATAAGAAGATTTTGAGAATTGGTGGGTGGGCTTGAGCCTCCATGTTTGTTAGTTTCAGTCACCTGTATAGCATGGAGAAGCCTTCTGGACACTTTCTCAGCTCAATTTTAAAGAATGTGTTCCCTTATTAATATTAATATTGATTTAATCAATATAATACTAATTGATATGAATATGTATTAATACCGATTTACTATATCGCAGCAATCTCACATAGCCCCTGATTGTATGCTTCACTAAGCACAAAATGATTCCTAATGTCTCTCAGCTAATTCTCACAACTTATTAAAGCCATTATATATCACGAATCTTTCCTTAGTAAAAAAGAACACCAGATCAGAAAGTGGAAAAGGGGTGCAAGATTAAAACCACTTCTAATTCATGATTCAGACCCAGCTAGGTATAAGTGTAAAGGATGGTAAGTGTGGTAGTGTGAAACTATTCTTCTATAGTAACCCACTTAACATGCAACGATTAGTTCACCTATTCTAATCTTGCCTTGCTTATGACATCAAAAGAAAAGTAAGACCATGTTAAAGTGGAAAGAATACCAGCCTGGGAACCTTGAGATAGTGACTCTTGTCCCAGCACTGATCCTAGCTAGATTCACAGCATGCATTTTATTCAATTTTTCTTAGACTTATTTGCCTTATTTGCTGCTGTGTCAAGATATATGATACACGTTGATAAAACATTAAGTCATTTATGCATGGATTGCAAAGTTTTTATGGAAAGTCTCCATATTAAACACTGCAGTGTAGAAGGTGATACTGGGATAGATATGAGGCATAGCTCTTCTCTCAATGGTTTACAATCTAAAGTGTTTATATTTGTGTTATTGCTTTTTTTTTTTTTTTTT
>NW_004524603.1:19201680-19212253 GCF_000260255.1 Octodon degus | reverse complement strand
TTTTGGCAGAACTGGAGATTGAACTCAGGCCCTTGCACTTGCCAGGCAAGTGCTTATTCTACTGAGCTATCTCCCTGGCCCCTGTGTTATTGCTAAGTTATAAAAATAAAATTTTATTTGCGCTCATGTTTACTTATGTAAGGATACTTTTTCCTCAGATTTCTTCTTTTCTTAAGCAGGGTTTGAACTTGGGATTTTGTGCTTACTATGCAGGTGCTTATGCCACTAAGCTATCTCCTTGGCCCTCTTCTTGGATATCTTGTGATTTACAGCACAGTGGAGGATATTGAAAGTTGTGTTTTCATTTCTGTTTATCCATTGCCAATACAGAGTGTAGGCATTTGCTTAGCACCAGTGTTTTCTATGCTACATCATATTCAATCTTACTATAAGAAGAATGATGTTACTCATTTGCAAATCACTTGAACGTGGAGAGAGAGAATAATTTAGAAGTACTCACATAGCGATCTGAATTTAAATTAAACGTAGAAGTGTGAAAATATTTCTGGATAAAGCAAGTTCCTCTAGGAAGGAAGCAAAAACTCCCAAAGGCCAATTTTTGAGCCTGTGGAGCTGCTCTGATTTTCTGGGTCAGGATCCGGGTCTTTGGTTACAGGCCCAGAGAGTAGCAAGCAGAAGTAGCGATTACTTTCCCTGGTAGATGAGATGCCCAAAGGAGCCATCAGCGGATACCATCTATTGAAATTTCCACTGAAATAAAATCTCCCATTTTCAGTTTGGTTAATCATTTTCATCTCTAGTGCTCTACAGTTTCAGTGTCTAACCATTGTTGTCTCAGCAGACCTAGGAAACATTTGGTCAGTTTTATACCCAAGGGCAGCAGTCATTTGGTGTGCGGTGTAAGCAAAATTTTTGTCATCTTCTTCCCCTTTTTTTACTTCTCCTCTTCCTCTTCCTCCTTTTCCTCCTACTTTGTCCTTTGCTTCTTCCTCCTCTTTCTTCAAGTGGAGAGGTAGATAGAGGAGCAAAAATAGGATAAGTATTTGATATGGAAAGACACACATGTGTGCACATCCTTCCCTTATATTCTTCCAGTTTCCTAAGACCTAAGACTTATATTAAGTACTGAATGCTAACCAATTGCACCACTGGAGCTTCTAAGATCTAAGACTGGACAATTAATTGGAAAGATAAAAATGATATAAATGGAAGATAAAATTGAGAAAACAAGATGGTAACTTTGGCTTATGCTTTTTTTTCACCTTTGATGACAAATGTTATGTAGACATGCAGTAAAGAGATAATTATAGATTTTTGTCTAAGTAATAACACAATCTTCACCCTGAGAAGTGTAGTATAGCTCTTCCATCATTGCTGACTTGGCTATCTGCCCAGAAGTTCTCCTCCATTCTGCTGTGGCTATTAACCTGGCACAAATTCCTCTCTCTGGGATTTCTGCTAAGAAGACCTGTTTGTTTGTTTGTTTGTTTGTTTGTTTGTTTGAATAAAAGTATTGTCCCCAGTATTATCATGATGATGATGATATTAGCATTAATATTATTTTAATTTATAGATCATGAAACAAAGAGTAAGGACCTTGAAGAGGTTGGAGTTGATAAGATTCTGTGATTGGGTTAAGTAGAGTTAATAGAAATTGTCTTTTACAGAGACAAAGAGAAAAGAGTAGGTTCAACTGGAAAAAGGTCAATAGTTGATATAAAAAGACAATTAAGATTTTCTCTTTTGATAACCTCAATTCCTACTAATGTAGGAGATAGGAGATACTTGTGTGAGCCAGGAAAATGTAGAGGACAATCAAGGCTTGAAATAGCCACTGAGAATGTCTAAATGGAGAGTTTTTCAAGGAGGACCTGCATGTGGTGGATGAAATCTTGCTTTAATTGTGACTTCAACCCCTATGGTTTTATGACAGAGTAGTTTTATGACTACTCTGGCCAGGTGGGTTAACGCTTCCATCAGAGCATCTGTCCTAGCGCAAAGCAAAATACAGATTCTATACCACAGCAAGGAGAAAGAGATCTGACTCTATCAAAGGGTAAAGTAATGGGATATGACTATTGTCCAGATAAAGATGAAAATTAGAAAATTATGCTGGCAGAAAGATTATTAAGTGAAAGAAAAGTGAAGAATGCTTAATAGCTCAGGCCTTTGAAAGTGACTAAAGTAGAAATCAGGAATAAGAAGTTAGAGTCAGAGGGAGGAATATTAGGATTTCCAGGATGACATAGTTCTGATTTACAAGTAGATCACATCGGTTGATGGGGGGAGGTTCTGACTGAAAGTGAGTGGAAGGGTGGGCACTTGGAGTTGAAAAGGGGGAGGAGAGAGAGCAGGTTATGACTTTGAAGGGGTCAACTCATGCACTTCTAAACCAACTGAGGGTTCAGGGAAACCAGAAGTGCAGAAGAATCTCACAAGTCGGGAAAACTCTGGATGATCACAAATCTGGAGAAGTGACAGAAGGCTTTGGATGAAATTGCAAGAAATGACACATTGTTTTTATTTGATTAAGAGAAAACAGTCTGAACAACAAAAAGGTCTGAGTCACCTCCTTCACGGCTGCCTCTGTGATACTCAGTGAATAAGAGGGGCAGCAATTTCCAGAGGAGAAGGGTAGAGGTAAGGCAGAGGGAATGAGGAAGAAGAGGCATGAGAGGAGTCTAGGGTGGGGGATGTGGATGAAAGCCTTCAGGTAAGGAGCAAAGCAGAACTAGCCTTGGGGACCGAGGGATGAGGGGCCTGTCTGCATCTGTTCACTAGAGAGGCTCATGGTGTCCTTGGAGCTGTCCGTTTTCCCAGTGACTCATTAACAAGAGGCTGGTATTAGAGATAGAATAAAATTCAGAAACGAATACTCATCATAGTCTCATTTAAGCTTTAAAACGGCTCTAGAGTGTGCGCTGATTTGGCCTCATCTTTTGGAAAGGAAGACATAGAAACTCAGAAAGGTGAAATCTTTCATGGATATTAATGTAAGCAGGTGCTTAAAAAAATCTAAAGCCACATGTCTGAATATTCTTTTCTCATACATGTATATGTTTCTCATGTGGTCCAAAAAGAATGTTTACATAACTCAGAATTCATACTTTGTGGGGTAAGAGGTAAGTCAGTTAATTTTAAGTCTAGTACCTTGTCTTAAAAAAAAGTGTCAATTTTGTCCACCATGATTTTTAATTAGTTAAGTGAAGTATCTGTGAGAACAATGAAAAATAGATCTGTTAAAACTTCCTCTTCCCTACCTTCCCCTCCTCTCTCCCCTCCCCTTCTTTTCCCTTCCGCTTCCCCTCCAGTCTTCCAGGCAGCAGTGCCTGGCTGACACTGAGCCCTATACTGTGCACTGTCCTTCCTGATAGAGCATTCTCATAGAGCTTTACTGTAGGTAGTAGGGTGCATGCTCCTGAGTGTAAGAAAAGAGTTCTACAAGAAAAAGCACAGGTTCGGTCGTTGAAGTGTGCAGAGCAAAGAGAATAGCTCAGCAGAGTAACCTTGAGAGTGTTGAAGTGTCCCTCTAGTGACTTTCCTCTTGGTGTTCTTGTCCTGTCATTTTTATCTCTTTTCTTTATCCACATTTTCTCCACTGAACAATATACAATGGGTAAGCGACAGCCATAGAAAAAGACAGGCTACAGTGAGCAAAACCGTAAGTCAAATTGTTGTGTAAGCTCTGGTATGAAACAATAGCTCATAGCATATTTGTGTTGTTTAACAACGAGTTTTGTAAAAGTCCGTAGCAAGTGCTATGCACTTATTCTATAGAAAAATGCTTTTTTGCTGGAGTTTGTTTTCACTAATAATATTTCTTACTGACTACTTTCCCCTCTTCTGGCCCATTAATTTAAATGGAGCTGGCCTTGATCCCTGTGCTAATGTTCATTTAGTTGAATGGTAATTATGTTCACAGGTAGGGAAACCCCAGGATACACCGTTTTCCGCAGCTTCCCTTCCTGCTCTGCCAGTGTCTTGCCATCTTACCATAGAGGAGTAGTAGACGCTTCTGTTTTCTTTAAGATCAGAAACTCCTTTTCAGAAAAAGCTCCCGCCCTCCTCTTCATTGCTCATGACAGAGCTGCAAAATGTGTTCTGCCACTTCCTTCATCAACCACAATATTTTGTGCAGCACTCATATTGCTGTGCATTAATTAATTCAGTTTCTGTAAATTATGCGGCTGGTATAAATACTAATAATGTGGGTAAAAATGGCATTTTAAGTGAGGTTCCAGCGTGGTATTTGTTTATTTCTTGGAATATTCCTGTCCCAGCTGTCTCCTACATGGCTCCGTATTACTCCCCTAATGCAAAAGCCTCAATTCCAATACCAGAATAAGACAGAACATGTTCTACTTTAGACACAATTAGCGCCCTCTGCTCCACATCCTGCCTCCAAATTGGGGATGCTGTGTATCCATGGAGCCGTGGCAGAAAATGTGCTTTGATCTGTGGTCCAGATACTGAGCCCTGGGTCATTTACAGTCAACAGAGATTTGGTTGCTCTTGGTTCTGGAAGGGAGGCTGGGAAGGCCCAAAGGTGCCGCATTTGGTGAAAGCCTTCTTGTATCATCACATGTGGGCAAGTCCAAAGACAGGGGGAGAAGCCACCTCTGTGAGCTTTGCAAGTAATGATATTAATCCCTGCATAGGAACTCTGCTTCCAGGAGTTGGTTCCATCTCAAGGACCCCAACTCTCAACTGGGGGTTGGGTTTATACTGTGGAATATTTGAAGGACATTGCACATTTAGGCCAAAGAGACATGATTCAGCTTGACCATTCATCACCATGAACAGTGCTCTGGTCTTTTCATCTCTATCTCCTTAAGGAAAGATATGCTGCCCAGAGCAATAATCAGAGCCCTAGAAAGAGTGGGCATTGGTCTGAGACTTGATTTTGCACATATTTGGGTTAACTAACTGAAGGGTAGGCATTTTTGATGCACTTTGGTTCTGTCATTTAAAACTATGATCGTAAAACTAAATTGAGAGGGCTGATAATTGAGAGGGCTTGGTGGACTAAGTGCCTGCTTAGGAAAGTAGAGGGACCAGGGTTCAATCCCTGGCACCACAGGCTGCGTCAGCCCCACCCCCAGGCATACTGAACCAGACACCAAGACTGAGCATGGTGGTGCACGCCTGCAATCCCAGCACTCACTGGGGAGGCTGAAAACAGGAGGATAACTAAGATTCCAACCTAAGTAGTGAGACGCTATATATATATATATATATATATATTTTTTTTTTTTTTTTTTTTTTTTTTTTAAATTTCCCTTGAAACCTAAATTTCAAGTTGGAACATTTGACGTATGGTACCTAGATAAAGTGTGGCAAATCACTATCTGAACAATAAATACACCTGTTGTCTACACATGTATTGTATATTTTAATTTCTTCTTTATACATTTTATTTGAAAATAAGTGTGGGTGGTGCACCACTGATATTTATAAATCACTTTCTTTTATGCTACACCACTTCTAGTGTTAGAAATAATACAAGAAGAACATTGTTAGATTCCACTCCGTCCTGATGCGTATTTTGGTGGAGAAAGGACAGATAGCATAATTCTCCTCAGTTTACCATTGCAACAGAGACAGTGCATTTTAAAAATAATTCATCACAGGACAAGGAGAGCAATCTCATGAAAGAATGGGGTCTATTTTAGGACTCTGGAACAACACAGAGTCTACCATATGCCCTTTAGGAGAGCAAGAAGGGCAAGAATTGTTAGTCGGTGGCCTCTGATTTGATTCTTTCTTGGATTTTATATTTTCTTTGTTCTACGCTATGTCTTTTCTGTTTGAGCTGTTTTCCAGATGATTCTTAATATAAATGTTCTGTTTAAGGGGAAATGCCAACTCTTAGTCATCTAGAAAAAAATGCTTCACTCTGGCCTAAGATTAATGAGTATAGATAGCAACAGGAAGCCCAGATTCAAAATGATATGCTTTCTGAATCCTCTGTTACAGAACTCCAATATATATATATATAATATATAAAATATATATATATATAATAATATATATATAATATAACTCCAATATATATATATATGATAGATAACCTCAGAACTTATCAGCTGCAAAGGGAGACAAAGGCCTTCCCTGCATTATTTCTGTTTCCTCTTCCTCTCTTCCTTGAGGTTTGAAAATCACTGTTATGTTTGTTTGCCTGATGGCACAGCATTCTAATAACACCCTTGATTATTAAGGGAGTGGGGACTGCTGGCACCTCAGCCTCAACTCACATTCCTTTGCCTATGGCTGTCAGGTAGCTGTTTTTGTTTGTTTATTGTTTGTTTTTAATTCCAATATGCCAAGACTTCTGTTTTCATTATTAATTTTATTGAGAAACAAATAGCAATGAGACAGTTTCAAAACTGATTAGTAGGACAGTTTCAATACTTAATACGCTGCATATTGTTGTCTATGTAGTGTTTATTGATAGTACAAGATGCAGACATGATACCCTGTCCGAACACTATTAGCACAAATCTTCTCATTGAATTAAGAGAAAGTAGCTGTATATCTATCCTGTATATCCTATTTTGTATACACAGATATAGAATGGTCCTTCATTTATATTCCCTTTTTTGTTTAGTTTTGTCAGAGATGGGTATTCCATTGCCATTTAAGTATTGTACGTGTGTGAATTCAGCAAAATAATCCAGTATAGTCCAGTAGTCCATAATAGTAGTGGGTTATCTGTAGGACTGGCAATGTCAGAAGATGTTGACTTGAGCCTTTTACAGCTCAGTATATTAATATGACTTTACTTTAAGAATGTTTTAAATATACACACAATCAATATTAGACAGGAAACAGGAAGAGGGAATGGAATCATAGGAAGTTTCTCGTCTCCTTATGATTACGTTCGTTTCACGAAGGGTTTGTGTGAGTGGTCTGATGTCTTTTCCCGTCCCCTAAGTGAATACTGAACATGTGTTGCTTAAAGGCTATATGGAGGTTATGTGAGAACAGCTGAAACCGACTCTGCAAGGAAGCTTGGAAGACTGTCACTCATCCAGACTGCCTCAGTAGCTAATAACGAAAGAAGTAACTGTGGAGCCTGGACTGGCAACCTCCTTGGCTGGCCCTGTAGACCCTTTGCCAAAATTCCACTTCAATATATACTGGGCTGGGCACACAGCGTATCAGAAACTCATCCAAGGTAGGAAGCCAGGGCTGTGGATCCTATTTCTATCCCTTGTCTGGCATGTCATTTGGAGTCTGTATCACCACTCTTATTCATACAAAAGCTGCCACAATTTTTGTTTTGTTGTTTTATTTTGCTTTTCCCTAAAATAGCTTTAGTAACAATGGTAATGAACTAGGAAGCTGCCCTATTGGTAAAGTTTTCAGTGGGCACTGATGTTGTAGTTGTTGACTTATTGATTGGATGCTCCTGGGAGTGGGCAGAAAGGATTAAGCAAGAAGACACGTACCTAAGTCAGAAGAAGAAAACAAGCATAACTGTTTGCTCTGCAATGCCATCTTTAACATTATGAAACTATTAGATTATTCTTCTTTAGACCTTAGGCCAGAGACTCTTGAGAAATGAGTTAGGATCTTTGACACATTAAAAGCAATGATGGGAAGATATTTATACTTGAAAAAGCCATCAGACAGAGATCAAGACTGCATTTCTGTACCATAATGCATCACCTAGTATCTGTTGGTATCTATCAATTTAGAAGTTTTGTTATATTTAATTTCATTTCTACTGATTATCTATCTCTCTATCTAAATATCTATCTGTCTATCTATTAGACCAAACAAATTTTTATGACTTTTCAGTAAATTTATTTACCAAAAAATCTTTGTCTGAAATGCTTATTTGAAGTACATCTCTAATGACTGAAAACATTTCATCATTCAGTAAAATGTTTTGCACGAATTCATTAAGAAAATGAATTAAAATCCAAACTAAGCTAGTTTAATAACTAAGTATTTACCATGTGCTCACAAAATTTGGGCAAATAACACTCATGATGGATGCTTGATAGTACAAGAGTCTTAAATTTGGGAACACACTTTGAAATTGGTCACATTGAAGCCATTCAAAAAATCTATGATGTTAGTAAGAATTTGATGAACTGTTAAGTAAAAGTGCATATGTATGTGGATGGGCCTGAGCCAGCTAAGAGAGAAAGAACAACCCTGGAGCAAGTGAGAGGACTACGGTTCTGAGCAGGCAAGAAGAGGGACACAGGGGATGTGCAGAGGTGCTGCCCAAGAGGAAGACTGTGCACTTCAGCAGCTTGCTGTGGGGATGCAAGTGCAGTCTGCCTTTGTAGTCCTAGTACTGCCAGGGGCAAGGTGGGATGCCTTGCATATTTTCCTTTACTCATTTCATTTTTTTTTTCTCATCATAAAAGGAAGGAGCAAAGTTATCTACTGAAAGCAAGAACAAGTGAGTATAGGTGAGCGCTGGAAGAGATTCAACACTGTAGGACACCCCCTTCAATACTTCCTTAATTAAGGAAGAATGGAAACAGGTCGCTAGCTCTTTTCTTCTGAGTTCCTACCCCCTTGCTTCTCTCCACATTGTTTTCTTCCACTTTCCTCTCTCCTTTCTTCTCCAGACCTCTTCTGCTGTCTCTTCCCTCTATTAATATTCTCTAAATACATCTCCCTCAGTTAAAAAGAAGTTTGAAAATTTTATCCAACAAAAAATGTAGACAATCTATAACTATCCAGATACTACTTTACTATTTTTGCTCATTAACATATGTTCCAAAATATATATTTTAAAGGAGGCTGAATTCTTTTTTGATTGTCTGTTTTTGTCTTAGAGCTCAAGAGAATTTGAAGTGAATCGGATACATAGATCAGAAAAGAACTGAATAGAAGACAAAATGAGGAGAGCCAGAGTAACAGAGACCCCAGTGGCTGGATGTGTGCCCAATCCTTGTGTATTTTCTGTAATTAATACATCTGTTTTACAGTCATTTATCACACAAGTACCAACCATAGTGCTGAACAATGTATGTACGGAATTAAAGAAAATTAATTCCTACTCTTAAAGCACTTACGGTTCAGAAAAACGCTGGGATGGATCATGTTACAGTAATCAGCAATGTACTGCCAGATGAAGGAAGGTGCTCCCAGATAGGTCATGGAGAAGTTAATTTGCCTATTGGATCTCAAAGCTCCTAGGCCTCTGATCTTTTATCCTCAAGATGGAAATTGAAGGGCCGGCCAAATAGCCCAGCGGATAAAAACGCCTGCAAGCAGGCGCAGGGCTGGGGCCGACCCTGTCCTCCAAGGTGCTCTGAGATGGGAATTGAGACAGGGTGTGTTGGTGCGCGCCTGTAACCCCAGCTCTTGGGAGGCTGTAAATAGACGGATCACTACGAGTCCGATCTAGTAGTGAGACCCTGAACACCCTGTAGATACTTCCCTAAAATTAAAAAAAAAAAAAAAAAGATGTAATTTGAAGGAAGAACGTCCTCAAATTGATTATCTTTTCTTTATTTGGCACACTGATCTCCATAAATCTACTTTAGCCCAACCAGATGGTTCTTCAGTTCCTCCCCGAATGTGACACTTGGCTAGACAAGAGTCTCAGTTTGGTTTATACGTTAAAATTCCCCAGGGAACTTTGAAGAAACACGGGTGTCCTGGGTCCCATGCTGAGGCAATTAAATCAAAATCACTTAGGTTGGACTTGGGCAAAGGCACTAATTACAAATCTCTCCAGATAATTGCAAGGTGCCTCCATAGGAGAGATGTGTTACACTTACGTGTTTAAGATAATTGCTGCTGTGGCACAGGTCTTTAGCAGGTTTCTGGTTCCTCATCCACGTTCTCACAGAGGCAGCTTTTTGACTTGCTGGCCCATGTATCTTCTTACACTTTTCATCTGCACACTGCACTGTTTGGTTAAACTGGTATGATGCTGAGTCATTGATGAACTACATTTTTTGCAAAATTCTTAGCTTGAAAATTTGCCCTGAGTCATACATATTCAAGAAGGGGCAGCCAAATTTTTGTTTCCAAGTTGTGCCATTGGGGAAAAAAGGTGTCAATTTTGAAAGGAGCGAGGACTCTGATATTGCTTTGGTTCTACATTTTTTAAAAATATAGGAGGGTTACTGTCAAGTAGAATGAGCAAAATAATAATTGATGCCATGAAGCAAAAAGTTACCACAGAGGAGCCTCGGTGGCTTGAATTACTGGGTACTCAAAGACTTGTAAAATAAGAAGAATAGAAACAATCTAGTGAGTTTACGTTACAAAACTCTATTTAAGAGTATGCCCTTTATTTTGGGATCTGCACAAGCTTGCTGATTTCCCTATTGTTTTTTTTTTTTTTTTTTTTTTTTTTTTATAGTGAAGGAATAACTTGTGTTGAGTGTGAGGGTTTCAAAACTTGACCCGAGGCCACATGCAGTTGGTATCAGAGCTAGGATTTAAGTGTTAAACACCATATATGCACTGGAAAGTTCATCCTATTTTTAAGCCAATGTTACCTTTAATAAAAGACAGAGTCTGAAATGATTTCTTAGTACAGTAACCCAGGGGTTGAAATAAATCAGATGCATGGCAGAACCCAAGCTGCAAGCTTGATAAGTTTAAGTTCATATCCTTCACATGTAGCTAA